>NW_021963522.1:0-84894 GCF_901765095.1 Microcaecilia unicolor | reverse complement strand
GACAGAAGCAGGTGACACCTCATCCAGTAGATTAACCAGTTTATTGAAGCATGAGTCTGCATCTGACAAAGTGGATTCTGCTCCTTGAAAGCTTATGCCTCAATGAATTATTTAGTCTAGAAGGTGTTATCTGCCGCTATCATTTCTGAAAACCTAGCAAGCACTACAATCCCCTTTTGGGGAAAATCTACTACTACTACTAATCATTTCTACAGTGCTAATAGACGTATGCAATGCTGTACACATTATATGCACGTACTTTCTCAGTCCCTAGAGGGCTCACAATTTAAGTTTTTGTATCTAGGGCAATGGAAGGTTGAGCGACTTGCCCAAGGTCACAAGGAACTGCAGTGGGAATCAAAGCCCGGTCACCAGAATCAAAGCCCACTGCACTAATCATCATTCCTTAAGTTCAAGAGGAACCTGTATCTTCTATCTGAAATCTACATTTTGAGTAGTTTCAGAAAATATATACTTGGATAGCTTATTCTTCAGACACTGAACCCAAAGAGAAAAAGAAGGCAGGTGTTAGGTTTTATCTAGACTGTCTGACACCAGTTCCTCTTTCGCCTGTGTTTTCACAATAAGGCACCATGTCACAAGTTATATTTCTTTAAACTAGGCAAAGCAGCTTAGCAAGTTTTATTGTCTTTGTTCTGCATATTTTGAAATTGGAATCAGCATAGGTAGGAGCCGCTCCTGCCTATGCCGGTTCCAATCTCAAAATGGCTGCCGCAGCCTCCCATGGCAGTCTTGTGAGCTGCCGCAGGAAGTCGCAGCAGCCATTTTAATTACAAAACCAGCATGGACAGGAGCAAGCGGGGGTCGCTCCTGCCCCTAAGAGGCTGATAGACCACCAGGGCTTAAAAATTAGGCCCAGGGAGTGGGGAACTTGTGGTCACAGGGGAGTAGGGTGGTCGAGCTATGTTTGCAAGGGTGTGTACCAGTACCTTTTTGCCTACAAAAAAAATCCACTGGTTTTAGTCAGATAGATCAAATTGTAACAAAAATTTGAAGTATAACTAAAATATTGAAACAAATCTCATTCTTCAGTTTCTCTTCACTTGTATTTTCATAATAAAATCTAAAAGTAAGAGATCAGCCACTGCACAGTATTCCCATTAGTGAACAATTATTCTAGAGGTAAGATTTTATTGTAGTCTTTCAGTTCTGTATGTTTCCCATCATCACTAAGGTCATGAGTGTTAAGCTTATACATAGTTTCAAATAGAGTAGGAATGAAGTGTGATGACTACATAAAGAAATGAACCAAAAAAGCTTTTGTCAGAGAATTTTGGATTTTATGTATCTTATATTAAAGTAGAGGAGTAAAAATGTATGTGCATAATTTTCTCTGTGTAGACTCTGCAAGATTTTTAAAACATATAAGATTTCAGTTTAAAAATTACCCTAGGAAAATATGGGGTCAGTATTCAAAGTGATTTAACCAGGTGGGAGAACCTCCCACCTTAAATCGCTTGTGCCTGCCTATATGCTGTCTGATTAGCTCAGGGGTGGTCAATGGGCAGAGCCTGGACAGAGCTGGTATTTAACTGGCTAGCAGCAATATTCAGCCTTCTGTTAAGTGGATAAAGTTAAGACAGCAAAAAGGCTGACCTAGTTTTATCCAACAAGCTAACTTCACGCTGCTCTGAATATTGATCAGTATGCAGTTTACTTCCGGATGGCCATTGTAACTGGATATTAAGTGTCAGAACCTGAACTTGGCCTAGCATTGAAAATGCAGGCTCAGTTCAGCATGCAGTTGTCAGCAGTTTATAAAATTGCCGACTCTCAAAAGCTGAATATTGCCCTCCTGTGATAAAAGGGGCTCTTTCTGCTTGGGGGGGGGGGGGAGGGAGTGGGGGCTGTTGTTGTTTGAGGTGTTTTACTGGGCTCTAGCACCCAGTTTTAGCTGAACACGAGCAGCAAATTTTGACCACAAATTTGGATTTAGCTGAAACTAAAAAAAAAGTGTTGCCTTCTACTGGACAATCCCTGAAGCAGCTCTAAATCTCAACTTTCAATACAGAAAATAGTTATGCATTCCCCTTTTGAAATGGGGAACTTATGTGTATATTTTTGCCATGCCCACTTGATACATATAACCAGAAGCACAACAAGATTAGCATGAACATACCTAAATCTCCACTACCCAAGCAGCAAAGGACTCAAATATAAAATCAACATATGCATCCAGCTTTTCCTATTTAAGCACACAACTATGGAACACATTGTCAAAAATAGTAAAAACAACATATGACCAGCTAAATTTCTGGAAAGAACTAAAAACAGACTTGTTCAGAAAGGCATATCACACCGACCCAACATAAAAACCAGAGCACCTACAACACAACAAAACCAAAGATCGTAATGGACACACCCCAACTTTCCCTCTTCCCCTCTAAGTTCCCCCAGTGTATCTACCATATATGATCCCTATTCTACCACATTGTATTTGTTCATAACGGAACTGGCGAACGCTGTTACGGTACTATGTAAGCCACACTGAGCCTGAAAATAGGTGGGGAAATGTGGGATACAAATAAATAAATAAATAAGTCATTTTAGTGAAATTTAGGGGCCCTTTTACTAAAGTGCATTATGTTTTTGCACTTTAACTGTCAGTGTTAAAGTGAAGTAAGTGCAGGGAATGTGCCCAAGTTTATGCCCTGCATTTAGTGCACAAAGCAAACACGTACTGCATGGGCACCACCATCCTGACCAGAACCCCCCAAATCTGTTCACCCTGATGTAGGCTAACCCAAAATCAAGTCCCTCCACCACCAACAGGAGATGCAAGGTAACAGCTCCCTCCTGCATCAAGTACCATTCCTTGCATTATGACTTCCAATATCAAGCAGCGCCTCACATTATAACCCTCCCATGACCACATCAGGAGCTCCCTCTCATCAATAAATCTCAAGTGTAGAAAATCCCTCCACAGCCAACTTTCCATTCCCCTTCCTCAGCAGGACTCCCATAATGTCCTATCCCAACCTATTACTTCAACCCCCAACAAGGACCCCACTAGGGGGATCCCTGGTATTCTAGAGACATGGATCGGGAGTTCTCTCCCTGCTGCAGAATCTTCCAGGACAGTTAAAAATGACCATACTTCATCAAGAAGTAGTTATATTTTTGTGAAAATGAACCCACAAAACATTTTACATGCCTGTTTTCCGAAATCACACATGCATGAGCTGCTTTGCTTATTTTAGCTCATGAATGCGGAATATAAGTAAACTTTCATGTATACTCTGCTAGAGTTTGCCACTGTGACGTACACTTTTTCGAAATAACTTTATAAAAGCGGGATTCACATGAGAAAATAATGCAAAACAAAAAGGTTTTGGTATTTTTCCACTTCTGGGGCAATTTGCATCTATTTACCACATGAAGTCCACTTTTGTAAAAGATTTATCACTTTAAGACATAATCCCCCAGATTCTATATAGCACACCTTAAGTTGCATGTGTAAATCTGGTAGTATTCTGGATTTGCAAGTGCAACTTAATAAGCTAACAAACAAATCAGTGCCGATAATTGCAAATTAACAAGCAATTATTGACATTAGCATTAATTAGAATTTACATGCACAACTGTCTAAGTGTATTCTGTAATGTGATATGCACAAATTCTAAGCTGCTTAGCTGAAAGGGGGTGTGGTCATGGACGTGGAATAGGTGGGCCATGGCTGTTTCTAAAATCTATGCGCATTGTTATAGAATACACCTGGTCTGCGCCTAATTTAGGTGTCGGCATTTAAACAAAATTTTACTTGGCATGACTGTCCATGACTAAATTTAGTCACGCGGACAGGCACTTGGCATATTCTATAAACCATGTGGAAATTTAGACATATTCTAAAAAGTACGCCTAAATTTAGGTATACTTTATAGAATATGCCTAGGCATATTTTGTTTCAGTGCCAATTTTATTTAGGTTTGGTGTATAGAATATAGCCAAATAGGGATGCAGACAGCTCAAACGGTTCATTTGACTTTCTTTTTCTGATTTTTGGGTGCTTTTTTCCTGTGTACTTCACATGTTAATAACTCTTTAAATACATGCATTTGAACTTTGTAACGTGGAAATTGATTGCATCACAATAACTCATAGGTAAATTACACATTAAATTCAATGTTGCACTCACTAGAATATTTAAGGTGCTTGATCAAACTGACACCTGTGTTTACAAAGGCGCGTTATAGACTCAGCGTTTTTAATGTGTGTTAAACGCTAATGCGCTTATAGGAATATATTGGAGTATTAGTGTTTAATATGCCTTAACTTTATAGGCACGTTAAAAATGCTAACGCGCCTTAGTAAACATACCCCTGAATGTTGCTCACGGATTTACATAAGTACATAAGTAATGCCACACTGGAAAAAGACCAAGGGTCCATCGAGCCCAGCATCCTGTCCACGACAGCGGCCAATCCAGGCCAAGGGCACCTGGCAAGCTTCCCAAACGTACAAACATTATATACATGTTATTCCCGGATTTGTGGATTTTTCCCAAGTCCATTTAGTAGCGGTTTATGGACTTGTCCTTTAGGAAACCGTCTAACCCCTTTTTAAACTCTGCCAAGCTAACCACCTTCACCACGTTCTCCGGCAACGAACTCCAGAGTTTAATTACGCTTTGGGTGAAGAAATATTTTCTCCGATTTGTTTTAAATTTACTACACTGTAGTTTCATTGCATGCCCCCTAGTCCTAGTATTTTTGGAAAGCGTGAACAGACGCTTCACATCCACCTGTTCCACTCCACTCATTATTTTATATACCTCTATCATGTCTCCCCTCAGCCGTTGCTCACAGAAATGTTTTTGTGTGTGTGTGTGTTAAATACAGAAATACTTTGCTAATACTGGTGCTCAAAAATTGTTGTTTTTTAAAACTTGTTGCTCGCTTGAAAAAATCTGCACACACCAGGCCACTCCTTAGAGGAAAAAATGGTGCACATCCTTAATATATCTGTTATATGCACAAATGGTATTATAGGAATAGTTTGAAACAATTTCCTTTACTAAATATTGTGTTTATGTTTACTTGGATTGTAGGGTAAACTCGGTGTCCCAGGCCTCCCAGGATATCCAGGAAGACAAGGACAAAAGGTACATTTATTCTAGATTGAGAAACCATACACTGTGAACATGTCATTTATCATCTGCTAGGGTCCTGTTTACTAAGCCGCGCTGTAGGCATGCATACTTTTTAGCACGCACTAATACTAGAGACACTCATAGGAAAATAATGGTTGTCTCTATTGTTAGCGTGCGCTAAACATTTAGTGCGCCTACAGCATGGCTTGGTGAACAGGACCTCTCATGTTTATCTAATACATACTGTATATAGGTCATTTTTAGCACGCTAACGCTAGAGACACTCATATATTCCTTTGGGTGTCTCTAGCATTAGTGTGTGCTAATTTTTAGCACGCGCTAAAACACTTTCGCACCTATAGTGTGGCTTAGTAAACAGGGCCCTTTATGTGTGACAAGACACACCAACAGGCTACTTCAGAAATATATTAAACGTTGTGTGGTATTATGCCTATTTCCATGTTACCAATTTAAAAAAATATATATTTTTGGCAGAGGAAGGAGAGACTGGTTCTTCCTCTCAAATAAACCTCACCTTCTTATTGTCCCTTTGCTCCACTTTGCTCAACTGTTTCCTCTCTTCTCCTCTATCCTCCTTTTCATGTTTTCTTCTCTCCTCTATATAATCTAATATCCATCCCACTGGTCTTCTTTCTGTCTTCCTGCCATCATATCCCTTCTCATGTCTTTTCCTCCTTCAGTCCACTTATAGACTGTCACTGATTGCTGTGAATTGTGGGGTAGCAGTAAGCAGGACTATTGCTCATAGTGTAGTGAGTTAACAGTCAACAGGTGCATGGGGAAGTGGAATGGTCCAGTTGAATTACTGGAATCTGAATGGATCAACAGAGTCAGTGACATCTTTGAGAGTCAACTAGAAAGGGATAAGGAAAGGTGACTTAAGGACATGAGAGAAGACTGGAGCCGAGTGCTAGGGCTGATGGTAGCCGATTGAGTGTTGAGGCATTTCCTGCAAGTTCAAGAACTGGGGTGGCAAAGGGGTAGCAACCCTTTTTTGGGGATGACACTTGCCACCCCTTGCCACCCTGTAATGACGCCTATGCTCTTCAGAAGAGAAAGAGACACTCAAATTCTACAAGGAAGCAATTTAAGTCACTGTCCATAGCACTGAATGACACCATCCTGTGGACACTTACTTGCAAAGTATATGCTGTCAAGCCAAAGCATACACACCTTATACCGGTAGGTATTTTATAAGAGGTCATTTGCACACACATGTGCCACATATGACTTTATAAAATTACCCCCAGTATGTTTAAACTTGAACCCACAGACATAAGCAGAGTAACTGTAGCCTCCATTTTTCATCTTGCTCCTAGGGGAAATCCATCCTTTTATTTATGTTGATGTCACTATTTACAATCCCCTTTTAGGGTGGTATCCATGGAGTTCTCCAAATAATTAAATTGGGGTTTAATAGAATCCTGGGCTTCAGAATTTAGGCTAAAATTAAATCAGAAAAAGACAAAATGTTTGGTAATATCAAGTCCGTTTGGCCATGATCCCTGCAGCAATTTTAGCAATGACTACATTACTTATCCCTAGGAAACCACTGTTAAAATATAAGGTTTTGTTGTTGATCGGCACTTATCCTTTGAATCTCAAGTGCCCCCTGTAGTTACTAAGGACCCATTTTACCAAGATGCGGCAAAAGGAGGCCAGCGCTGGTGTTGGCACAGGTTTTACATGTGCGCCAAGGCCCCCTTTTAGCACAGAGGGAGGGAGTGCTAAAAGCGATGCAATGTGGTGTGATTGGGACGGGGGGAGTGCCACCAAAGCAACTTGGCTCAGGGCACTACTATCCCTTGATCCAGCCCTGTGCATTGGCTTTCTATTAAGGCCAGGGTTCTTTTCAAACTCTGTCCTCTCATATTTCAGATTTTATATGGTATTGCCTCTGTTTATATGTTACCCCTTATTACTTTGCCTTCTCGCAATGCCACCTGTGGTGTGAGAGACTACCTGTGTCTTCATTTTCCTACCTATAAGAAAGTAGTCTGTAAGTCAATGTATTCTGCTATTTTTTTTTACCAAGGTACTAGGTTCTGGAATTTCTTTCTGAAATACATAAAATCCCAACATGCTTACTTAGTTTATGAAAGTTTTTGAAATCTTTCCTTTTTAAACAATTTCTATTAATTGATACTGATGCTAGCCCCCCCCCCCCCCAGCTTCATTCTCTCCTATATGCTTTATTATAGTTTTATATATATATATATATAGAATCTATATAATATTATATATATTATATATAATATATAGATATAGATTATGAAGGATTGTAGATTTTATTTAATATTTTTGTAATGACTCCTTGTAGCTTGTTAGCCACGTTGAACTCAAAATTGTTTGGGAAAATGTAGGATATAAATGTCATAAATAATAAATTAACTATGTACACTATGTCCCTCCTGTAGTGTCACTGTAGCACTTGATGACAGGTATAAGCTCGAAGGTTGATCTAATCTTTAGTATTTTATTTTTCCCACTATTTTTTTCTTGGAATTGTAAAAACAGTAGAATTCACACTCCAATAGCACATGAATCTCTCTTCTTCCTCAGGACTGATGGCATTTCTGGCTGGGATGTTTCTTAGAGTGTTTGCAAATATCATGATGCTCTGAAAAATGCCATTGACATTTCTTTTCTTGCTTCAAAATGATTGTACCATGAAAAGGTGACTTGTGCATAAATAGAATTTGTTTGGATTGATAATGAACAGCCAGAATTTGCTGAACACATAATAATCACAGTCCCTGGTTTTCTGTGGCAGCAGAGTGGTAAATTCTGTAGTATAGATTTTTTTTAATGATTCGGGAGCACATTTGCATATATTTTGTCTTTCTTACTATTCTTTTGGAAGATTTCTAAAAAAGAAAGCTTTAACAAACAGTTTTAACCCTTCTCATGTGTGCCTATTCTTCCCTTCTTCTTTCTTTCGCTTTTCATCCTTTCTATTTTCTGTTCATCCCTGTTTTCTTTCCTGTCTCCCCTTTCATTAATAGCAACTATTAAGAGATGCAATGATATGCACACCAGTGTGGTAGCAAGCAAAAAGCAGACCAATGATATAGGAGTGCTGGGCAAATTTATTAGTGCAAATACCCGACGTGGCCACATTTCACCCTATGGCTGCATCATGGGTTAGAAACTAATAAGAAACAGATAAAATATTAGTCAAAATGAAAATATTAACAAACAATATTAATAAAAATATATGCTAATTAAAATAAATAAAATATATCTAATTGATCATAATAAAAACATCAATAAATAACATTGAATGAAAAACCTAATTAGAATATGTACAAATTAAAACAATTATAAATGGAGACACAATAGGAACAAAAAACAATTAAATAAATATGGTCAATAATAACATGTTTAAATTATTATTGATCATATACATTTATTGTTTTTGGTTCCTATAATTTGGATATATTTCTAATTAGGTCTTTCATTCAATGTTATTTATTGATATTTTATTGTGATCAATTTGATGTATTTTATTTATTTTAATTTGCATATATTTTTATTAATATTGTTTGCTGATTTTATCATTTTGATTAATAGAATATTTTATCTGTTTCTTATTAGTTTCTAACCCCTGATGCATCCATAGTGAGAAACATGGTCACATCGAGTTTTGAACTAATAAATTTGCCCAGCACTCCTATATCTTTGATCTGCTTTTTGCTTGCTCCCCTCTCATTAATTACTTATTTTTCTTCCTCCCAAATTAACCTCACCTTCTTATTTTCCTTCATCTATCTTCTTCCTCCTTAACCAGTTTCTCCTTCACTTTGCTCCACTATTTCCTCTCTTCTCTCAGTCTATTTTGTCTCATTCTCCTCTATCCTTCTTTTCACTTCTTCTTTCTATCTTTCATCCCTTCTCTCTTCTATATAATCTAATACCTATCCCACTGGTCCTCTTTCTTTCTTCCTCCAATCATATCCCTTCTCTCGTCTCTTGTCTTTTCCTCCTTCAGCACACTTATAGACTGTCATTGATTGCTGTGAATTGTGGGATAGCAGAAAGCAGGACAATTGCTCATAGTGCAGTGAGAGGGTCCCTTTTACTAAGCCGTGTAAGCACTTAATTCATTCACTAGTCATTAGTCAACTTGATTATTGCAAAGCTCTTTATCAGGGAACCAAGGTTAAAGATCTCAAGCATCTTTAACTAATACAGAACAGTGCCATCAAACTTATTTGAGGACATAAGAAATATGATTATGTAACAACTCTTCTTAAAGCAGTCCACTGCATCACATACAAGATCTTACTACTTGTGCACAAGATCCATAACTCTGGTGAACCACTATTTTTTTCAGGACTCCTGACCTCCTATTGCCCAACCAGATCACTATGGTCCTCACAATAAATTATCTCATTGTCTCCTTGTTCCACAAAATTACTATGACACCACCCACTGTGGAATTTTCTCTGTTGAGGTCTCAAGTTGTGGAATAAACTCCCACAACACCTTAGATCTACATCATCCTTACAGCAATATAAAATGCCCCCTTTGAAATTTACTTTCAAAAAGGTAAGCATAGGAAGTCAAATATGTTAGTGTTTAACTTTAAAAAAGGAAGCTATGATAAAATGAGAAGAACGGTAACAAAAAAACTTAGAGGAGTGAATGAGAGGGTAAGAAACCTACAACATGTGTGGATGCTGTTCAAAAACACCACCCTGGAGGCCCAGGCCAAACATATTCCACGTATCAGAAAAGGAGGACGGAAACCAAACGACAGCTGGCGTGGTTAAAAAGTGAGGTAAAGGAGGCTATTGGAGCTAAAAAGGAATCCTTCAGAAATTGGAAGAAGGAACCGAATGAGGAAAATAAGAAGCGGCATAAGGAATGTCAGATGCAAAGCGCTGTTGTCAGGTCAGATGCAAAGCGCTGATAAGAAAGGCAAAGAGGTATTTTGAAAGAAAGATAGCGATAGAGGCAAAAACTGATAGTAAAACTTTTTTTAGATACATTAAAAGCAGGAAACGGCAAAAGAATCTTTTGGCCCGCTGGATGACCGGGGTGTAAAGGGGACGATCAAGGAAGACAAAGAAATAGCAGAAAAACTAAATGAGTTCTCTGCTTTGGTCTTCACCGAGGAAGATTTGGGTGGATACCGATGCTGGACAGGGTATTCGAAGCAGAAGAGTCAGAAAAACTTATTGAAATATCTGTAGATCTGGAAGACGTAATGGAGCAATTCTGCAAACTGAAGTGTAGCAAATCTCCTGACCGAATGGTATTCACCCTAGGGTACTGATAGAACTAAAAATGAGCTGGCAGAGCTACTGTTATTGATTTGTAATTTATCCTTAAAATCGAGCGTGGTACCGGAAGATTGGAGGGTGGCCAATGTAACGCCAATGTTTAAAAAAGGTTCCAGAGGAGACCCGGGAAATTATAGACCAATGAGTCTGGCGTCGGTGCCGGGCAAAATGGTAGTGACTATAATCAAGAACAAAATTACAGAGCACATTCAAAAGCATGGACTAATGGGACAAAGTCAACATGGATTTAGTGAAGGGAAGTCTTGCCTCACCAATCTGCTGCATTTCTTTGAAGGGGTAAACAAATATGTGGACAAAGGTGAGCCAGTTGATATTGTGTATCTAGATTTTCAGAAGGCGTTTGATAAGGTCCCTCATGAAAGACTACAGAGGAAATTAGAGGGACATGGGATCGGAGGTAGTGTCTTACTATGGATTAAAAACTGGTTGAAAGGAAACAGAGAGTAGGATTAAAAGGTCAATATTCACAATGGAGAAAGTTATTCAAAGTAGTCAAATCGCGGAAAGATTGTGAAAAACTACAAGAGGTCCTTACGAGACTGAGCGTCTAAATGGCAGATGACATTTAATGTGGACAACTGCAAAGTGATGCATGTGGGAAAGAGGAACCTGAACTATAACTACATCATGCAGGGTTCAGCGTTGGGAGTCACGGACCGAGAAAGGGATCTAGGTGTCATCATTGATGATACGTTGAAAACTTCTGCTCAATGTGCTGCGGCGGCTAGGAAAGCAAATAGAATGTTGGGTATCATTAGGAAAGGGATTGAAACAAAATAAGGATATTATTCTGCCATTGTATCGCTCCATAGTGTGACCGCAACTCGAGTATTGTGTTCAATTCGGATCGCCGCACCTCAAAAAAGACAAAGTGGAATTGGAAAAGGTGCAGAGAAGGGGGACCAAAGATGATACTGGGGATGGGACAACTAACCTATCAGGATAGGCTGAAGAGGCTGGGGCTCTTCAGCTTGGAGAAAAGGCGGCTGAGGGGAGATATGATAGAGGCCTATAAGATAATGAGTGCAATGCAATGGGTCGATGTGGAGCGTCTGTTTATGCTTTCCAAAAATACTAGGACAAGGGGCATGCGATGAAGCTGCAGTGTGGTCAATTTAAAACGAATCGGAGGAAATGTTTCTTCACTCAACGCGTGGTTAAACTCTGGAACTCGCTGACAGAGAAGATGGTTAAGGCGGTTTACTTAGCGGATTTGAAAAAAGAGTTGGACGGCTTCCTGGAGGAAAAAGCCATAAAATGTTATTGAATGGACAAGGGAATAATACAATATTTCTGGGATGGGTGGGACAAATTGCTTGTTCTTTCGGGTGCTGTCGGTGACAGGGTGCTGGGCTCGATGGACCCTTGGTCTGTCCCAGCATGGCGATGCTTATGTACTTATGTGTTTTCCCTCCCCTGCTTTCTAATGAACATTGTAGTTCCACCCCTCTTTCCCTGAATTTCTTTTCTCTGCTTGCTTTTTACCCTCTCTTCTATTTTCTTACTCTATATCAGATTGTAAGCCACTCAGATAGAGCTCTGATGGATAGGATAGAAAATTTCTGCATAAAGTTGAAACCTTGAAGCTTGGATTATTTCTGCCTCCTACAGGATTTGATACTCTGGGGGTGGGTCTGAAGGATTGAGGGGGAGAGGAGGCAGGGGAACTCCTGGGCTTGGGATGGATCTTGTTTTTAGGAAGGTGTAGAGAATGCCTTGAGGTTAATGGGACTTAGTGGGGGAAGGGGGACACCAATTTGTTTTCATTATCTCAGGCTCAGACTGGGGAGGAGGATCATACTGGGCCATCATCCCACCAGAGTTTTGAACCCTCTGGGTGATCTGACAGGGGGCAGTGGCTCCTGTAAACACATGTTCCTGCTGTACAAAGGGGCTGCAGAACAGGCACCAAAAATTATACCTATATCTAATTGAAATGTAGTTATTCTTTCTTCCTTTTTTTTTCTGAAAACAGGTCTGTAAACCATTTTTCATTGGCCTGTTTTTGTAAATGTCTTCATTCATGAGCTGTTTTACATGATTCTTTATTACAGCAGCTCATAAATGCAGAATTTAAATTGGCTTTCACATGTAGCAGAATACATTTGAAAGTTTACCACTCTGAAGAAGGCTGTTTCAAACTTACTTCACAAAAATGGGCTTTGTAGAAAAAAATAGCACAACATACTGCAATGTTATCATCTGTGCACATTTGTAGGTATTTTGTACTGTTCTCACATGAAGAGTACTTTTGCAGTGACAGCTCATTTTAGTATATCATCCTTGTTTTTTATCTTGATAATCCTGCTTGTGTGAGCATTATGTAGGCTATGGCTATATTACTAGTGTCAGTATTATTGTTACTAGAGTTTCTCATAAGTCTGTGGTTGAAATCATAATGCTTGAGTACTATTTTCATGGTAGTTTTGGAACTGGTTTCAGACTCTGTAAATTTGACCGTCATTCTCAAAACTCATAGCTGTTTTAGTTTGAAGAGGCTCAGATTTTTCACATTGCTTTGCCAATCTCTCCTTTTATCGACATTTTCTCTCATGCCACTAGAGAAACTTTATACAAAGAAAAGATCTGGAATCACTGAATAAAGTGAGAAAAATTCATCTATAGCATGAACTATTTGTCTTTTCATATGAGGCTAACATCCATTCCTTCTAATGTTCATTCACATATCTGCATGATGTGGAGTTCACCTTTTGCAAGGACAAACATTTACTTCTGGTAAACAGTTGATTATCATAGAACACTATCGCTCTGTGAAATTTTCCTCTTGCCTATGAGATAGTACTGTTTTAATTTAATGGAAAAGAAGATAGCTATATTTCTTACTGAAAAAGCAACTGATCTTTGGACTACTGTTGATATTATGTGTAGAGTGGGGATGGGGATGGTCTACTTTTAAGTATATCACTATTATCAAGATGTGAAGGTTATAGTCTTCTTGGAACACTGCCAGCAGCTAGTGACCCAGAAGGATCCCTTGAAAGTAATTAAATCTGTACCACTAATAACAATGCATTCATGAAACTGATCAATTTCTATCCCAAAGAAGCCCATTTACTACCTTGTCAATTAAGGCTGCTAAATGGACACATGTTGGGATTAGAAATACATTGCTATGAGCTCGCATGATAACATAATTGATTAAGTTGATAGCGATTTCTAGCATAGCAAACAAATATAGGAAATGGGGGTTTGCCAATAAATTATTTTAGTATTGAGTTTCATAATGATAATTGAAATATTAATCTCAAGTGTATATAAATGTGTTGATGTCTTTATTGCATTCAGGATCTGAAGTCTATGGTAAGCTATATTTCTGACACTAATAAGACCTGCATGATAAGTTAAAGCAGCAGTGGCGTTCCTGGGGGGGCTGACACCCGGGGCGGATCGCCGATGCGCCGCGCCCCCCCCCCGGCAAAAGAACCCCCCGTGTGCAGCGCGATCCCCCGGCGAAAGAACCCCCCCCCCCGAGTGCACGCCGCTGGGGGGGGGGGGGGTGCAGCACGTCTGCCGGCTCTTCGTTTTCATGCTCCCTTTGCCCCGGAACAGGAAGTAACCTGTTCCGGGGCAGAGGGAGCATGAAAACAAAGAGCCGGCAGGCGTGCGGCACCCCCCCACCGGCGTGCACCCGGGGCGGACCGCCCCCACCGCCCCCCCTTGGTACGCCACTGTAAAGCAGTAATCTATTAGTATGGAACAGTGCAGACACCATTATATCAAAGCTTGATTATCATTGTCTAGTATTATCTTATTTGGCTCATTATGTATGTCTTATTGTTACCTGCCTGGATAATATGAGTTATAAATATTTACAAAAATAAATATACATTTTGGTTATTTAGACCTAGATTCAGTGTTGTCATTAATGTCTATATAATTGTATATTTTGTTTATTTTCTTGTTAGGGTTCCATCGGTTTCCCTGGATTTGCAGGCTCTAATGGAGAGAAAGGAGCACGGGTACGATATCTTTTGCTAAAACATTAGAAATGTGGTTAAATCACAATGGAATTCTACTTTTGTTCTGTTTTGAACAACTCTATTTTATTATCACATCAAGGAAAGATGTGAAATTGTTCTTTGCTCCTCAGAGAGAGGTGGAACACACAAAGAAAAAAAAAAGTAACTAACTTGCTCTGTAGACAAGCAGGACAAATGCAAGCACAGTTTCTGGCGATGTTATCCAACATAGCCAGGGTGCCTAGAGCCGTCCTCCAGCTTGAATGATCTTTTATATTTTTCTTCAGTGAGTCTTTGCAGAGATTCCCATATTCCCCTCAGCAGCCCATGAAGATCCAATTTTCTCAATCCACTGGCTGGCCCTCCTCCCTTCCCTCACAGAGCAGACTTACCAGAGAATTGCTTTATTGGACAATAGTGCTCCACCAGTTTAAAGTGCTATCATTTTTACTTTCACTTAGTGGTTCTCAGTGGCCCCTTATGATGTCATCATTGCCAGTGATAATTACTCTATTTGCTGCATCTACCCCACCAGGTTTGGCTTTGGCTCTCTCTGGATAGCACCAGTTTTAGTGGTTTCAGCTGAGTCTGGTGAGCAGTTCTTCTCTTGGGACCAACAGTTGATTTCAAAATACTAGATTCTCAAACCTGGGGATGGTAGCTCCACCCCACTTTGCCTCATTTGGTACTAGGTCTACCTACAACTCACAAGGTGGCTTTCAAATCAGCTTCCTTTTCTTCAGAAAAAAAAAGGAGAAGCTGAGGCATACTTCTCAGAAAGATACCCTGTATACAGCAGGAGGAGAAGAAATCCATCACCAGTTCTTCAAAAAGCCACAGTCTTCCTCAGATAGCTTTTTATACAGGTACATCTACAACGCAGATAAGGACCATACTTGAGTCAGACGAGTGGTTCATCTAGCCCAGTATCCTGCTTCCAATAGTAGCCACTCCAGGTCACAAGTTCCTGGAAGAAACTCAAATCGTAGCTACATTAAAGAGTTGAAATGAGAGTTGAACCCAGGCCCTCTAGTTTGCTGTCCCCTGCTGTAATCATTAGATAACTCCATATGGATGATGCAGGTTCTGCAATGCCTATTCTTTCATCCCAACCCTCAGGGCCATACCACTCACAGGCAGCCTGACCAGTCAGCATTTATTCAGCTCCTGACATGGTTTACCCAAGACATGAGTGCCATTCTCCAGAGAAATCCTGCTAATATAAACAACTTCTACCTCTATACCTCAGCTTCAGGTTACTGAGGCTCAGTCAGCCATGGTTGAACCTTCACCACTAATAATCAAAAACAGCGAAGATGACACAAATGGTCAAAAGGATGAAAAAAAAAAAAAAGGGGGATAAAAAAGCAAAATATGTAGAAAAGTGGAAAACAAAAAAGGAAATAACAAAAATCAAAAATGAGAAAAAGACGACACAAGTAAGATAAAAAATGTGATTTATTAAGGTGATATGACTCGACACAGCTGTGTTTCGGCCCAACCGGCCTGCGTCAGGAGTCTGTTACACCATATATGTATTCTCTGGCAATATGAGTTCTTGTAAGATATTCAATAAAATTCAATTCAATAACACTCTGCCTTTAAAAAGGCTGTGTGCGTGATTAAACAACAATCGTTATAGAGAATACTGGTGCGGAAATGTATCTTCATCTCGTTGAACAAAGTATCGAAGCTACTAGCGAACGTAGTAGCTTCGATACTTTGTTCAACGAGATGAAGATACATTTTCCGCACCAATATTCTCTATAACGATTGTTGTTTAATCACGCACACAGCCTTTTTAAAGGCAGAGTGTTATTGAATTGAATTTTATTGAATATCTTACAAGAACTCATATTGCCAGAGAATACATATATGGTGTAACAGACTCCTGACGCAGGCCGGTTGGGCCGAAACACAGCTGTGTCGAGTCATATCACCTTAATAAATTCACATTTTTTATCTTACTTGTGTCGTCTTTTTCTCATTTTTGATTTTTGTTATTTCCTTTTTTTGTTTTCCACTTTTCTACATATTTTTGCATTTCTTTTTCTTGATTTCCTCGTTTCCGTTTTATATATATTTTTTTGTTGTTCTTCATTTTTTTGCTTTTTTTATCCCCCTTTTTTTTTTTTCGTCCTTTTGACCATTTGTGTCATCTTCGCTGTTTTTGATTATTGTTGTTGGTTGCGAAGACAGGTTTCTTCTGTATTTATTGAACCTTCACCACTTCCACATTTGCCCCTTTCCATCTTGATGCAATTGGTCATCAGACCTTTCCATTTCTCTCCATCAATAGGAAATCTTTGCCCTCCCTTTAATCTTGCTTTTTCTCATAACTGGGACCTTGTCCCAGCAGGTGAACTTTCTTAGTCCTTGTTCTGCCCTCTCACCAGTATGATCTTCAAGCAGCTTAAACCAGAGTATAGAGCATCACTATGAGAAGACTCAGAACTCTTGAACCAAATCTTTTTTAATGCAGTAATCAAATAAGGAAAACTAACTTGCAAACTGGGAGACTGTTTTTCCACTAGCTCCTTCTCCATGCAAGAGAGAAGCTGGAAGTAATTCAACAGCACTCTGAGTAATGGTGCTGTTTATACTTTTACACTGGTAAAATCTTGATAGCATCACAGTAGCTTAAAGGGGGTCACATAGCACAGTACATCATAGGCAGTTTCAGTTCACAGTGGAGAAATGTGGCAAAATAACTCTTACAGACCCGATGGGGAGAGAAGGGGGAGCAACTAGCCCAGCATGCACAGAGAACAAGGCAAGCCAATAGAAAGAGTCCCATAATACACATGAAGCTGGACATATGCTCTGAAAGAGCCTATTACAGGGAACTACAGGATTGCAGGGATTTGTAGTTCAAGGGCATAACCCATTTCCCTACCTCCAAGCAAATGAGGGCAGAGCAGTCCTGAAGGCCCACATTCTATAAATCATGCTAAAAAATGGGCATCAGAAAAGATTGGCGCTAAATAAGATTTTATAAAGGGCATATACCCTTTACAGAATAATGCTTAGCGTCAATTCCCATGACCTAACTTTGCGCATCAGACTTATGCCTGCTGAAGCCTGGTGTAAATGCTGGAGTTAAAGTTAAGTGTGCTGACCCATTATTCTGTATCAAAATGTGCAACTTTTCAGAATGCCTTATACACACCAATGCCCCTTCCCATGCCCCATCCCCTTTTGATTTGCTCGCTATGGGATTTGGGCACCAAGGGTTATAGAATAGCGTGCAGCCAGATGTGAGCACAAATCCTAATTGGTGAGAATTTATACCAATATTATTTATTTATTTATTTACTAGTAAGAAAGGCCTGTTTCCAAAACAAATGAAACAGGCACTAGCATGTGTTTAGATAACACCTGGTTAAATTCACTGAAGAAACCTATTCACTTCCCTTGACCCTACAAAATATTCTCTGCCCTGCTTGACACCATCACCTCTGGCCTGAACCTTTGCCACATCTTACCCTCTGCCATTCAACCCCAACCTTAAGAAAAACATGAATTCAGCACCATCTCTTAGTCCCCTTCCCTGACTCTACATTCACTCCCTTTCAATCCTCCCTCTCAGTCCCACCATTGACTCATTCTCTCAACTCCTTTTCACTGTTCCAGTCAATCACTATCTGTTTTTAATCCCCCACACTCTATTCCCAACACCACTTGCTCAACCTCCTCTCCCTGTTGCTACCACCCACTCTAGTTTCCCTCCTCATCCCCAGAAAATATTAGTTCCTTCAACAAATATGGGTTAATCTAATAGAAAGTATCAGTGTCAGGAGCTTCTCTGGTTAAAGAGAAACTTCTCATCATGTGCATCACTGAAATCTCTGAGATTGGAGGGAAATAAATTCAAGGGGTGAGTATAAGAAACGTATCTTTAGTGATATATTGCACTTCATCATCTGAAAGGCTTTGAGCATGTTGTCAATGAGTATAGTGCAGTGTGGTGCCTTGTTGTTACACAGAAAGTTTTGCACAACATTTTCATAGACTCCCATGCTGTCACGTCCCCTACCTCGGCATGAACGGAGTCCTTGAGTGATGCGGAGCTCCACGCCACCTTAGTCCGTGTTGCGCGTGCTCCGGCTTCAATAGGCAGTGCTGTGAGTTTGTTTTTCCAGTGCTCCCATGCCTTGGCTCGCTTCGCTTCAGCATGCGCCCGATTCAGCCTGGATGCCTCGCTCCGCCTCCCGTTCTCGCTGGGATTGGGTGCCCCACGGATGCCCCTGCGGCTCCTCTCCTTTCTCCCCACTTGGCATATCAGGTGCTCCCTTCCCTCCTGCCTGCCTCTTGCTCCTCTCCCATTGGTCGCCAGCTATTCCCTCCTCCTGCTCTCTATCCTATGGCAGCTCTTTGTTCCCTGTTAGGCTTCTACTGACGTCAGACGGCAACACTTATCTACTGATCTTTTTTCTGGGACCTCGCTTCGGCTTCTACTAAGTTTCATCATGTAGCAACAGGTTGGCGATGCCATTCATTCAGTGTCAGTGCTCTGCCCTCGACATCATCACGTTTGACACGTGGGCGGGGCAGACACTCATGGAGGAAA
Source organism: Microcaecilia unicolor (assembly GCF_901765095.1). Taxonomy (NCBI): domain Eukaryota; kingdom Metazoa; phylum Chordata; class Amphibia; order Gymnophiona; family Siphonopidae; genus Microcaecilia; species Microcaecilia unicolor. Next base: position 65,904 of record NW_021963522.1, on the reverse strand, counting down.
AGCGATCTCTGCCACTTCACTTTTAGAATGTGGGAAAGTGAGGCTTCATTAGAATATTGGAGGTGCGTTTTATATAGAAAGATTTATTTATCTATGTATTTGTTTGTTTATTTAGTTAGTTGTGACACATTTATCCCTTATTTTCCCAAAATAAGCTCAGGTTCAATGTGGCTTACATAACAAACATCAGTTAAAAGATTGCACAATTTTAGAAATATTGTCATCCGTGATATAGAACAGATAATTAGGTTACAGTAGCAAAATCTACAAGATTCAGTATTATGAGTTTTTATATACAGATTGGTTCTTTTCCTTATTGAAGGTCAAACTGAATAAATGTGTTTTCAAGAGTTTACAAAACAGCATCTAATCATTTGTATGTCTAAGTCGTTTGGTTAAGGAATTCCAGGTATTGGTACTTTGGTGAGTAAAGTTGGTAGTATGAATAGTTTTATAGATTAATTTCTTGCAACTGGGGACATGTAAGGTAAGGTAGTCTTACCAAAGTGGCATTTGACACTTATAGGCCATTTATTTGTACATTATTTTTACTTTTCTGCTACCATTCCAATCGTTTATTGAGCCACAAATATTGTAGAACAACACAGTGGCCCTTAGCTCTGGATTCACTAGAAAGTGTACTAGCATTTGCCCCACTGTCCTGGGGAGAAAGCAATGTTGCTTTACTTGTAACAGAGATTCTCTGTAGACAGCAGGGAAATGTAGCAACACTTTCCCTCCCCAATTTACTCCCTTAAAAAGAAAAAAAAAAGACTTTCAGAGTGGCTAGCTATCATTTTCTTTCTTTATATACATACACAAAGAGTCTCATATCGTTAGCTGTAGGACAACTAAATCTTCATAGGCTGCTTAGAGGACCCCAGGATTCTCTACACAGACTCAATGAAGGAAAAAAAAGAGAGATCAAGCTGGAGGGGGACTTTGGGCATTCTGGCTATATAGGATATCACTAGAAAGCATGCCGGCACTTCTCTACTGTCTACGGAGAACCTCTATTACAGGGTAAGCAACTTTGCAAAGCAGTTGGGTACAGATGCTAACTACAGTAGTGGATATATAATAATAATAATAATAATAATAATTAATAATAATAATAAGCAGACAAATTGTTTTTGAAAGTAACCAGCTAAGTTACCGCCCTTTTACGGAGACTCAGTAAGGACCAACACGGGCTTACCGCGCACTCTTTTGGGACTGCTGCAGGCCCAACATGGCTGCCAGTGGTAGTCCCACCCCAAGCATGCATCATTTCCAGGGGAAAAAGAAACCCCCAGGAAATGACTTACGCAGTGGTAATCCTGCAGTAATCGGGCATCGCCGCACGCTGTGCAGTTTACCGCTGGGTTAGCACGGAAGCCCTTATTGCCACTTCAGTGGGTGGTGGTAAGGGCTCCCTGTTGCATAGCCATGTGGTAAGAGTTCTCTTACTGCATTGCCATGTGGTGCTGTGGACTTCTTTACCCACTGCGGTAAAAGAGGCCCTGGCGAGCGGAAAGAAACAGTCCCTGCCACCAAAGCAGGTCCATTTTGCCCGCAGCTTGGTTAAAGGCCCCTAGGTAAACATACTAATCTTCAGTTTGGTCAATAAAATGGTCCCTTTCTGAGTTTGAAAATGTTCATTAACCTATGAAGAGACCATTTCCACCTAACAACATTGCTGGTTCCTTTTAATAAATTGCATCTTGACTGACTAACATAATATTCCCTAGTACACAAATATGCTGTTTCCAAAGATGGTAATAATAAACTCTGTAGATTGCATAGAATTTCATGGTGTCATTTTCCTTTCAAGCTCATCTAGATATGGCTCACTCTGCTATTTAGAATTGAAATAGCAGTTTGGAGATCATAAATGTTGATAGCTAAAATGGCAATTATAAATATGCATCATTTTCCTGTCAGTCAAGTTTATTTGGCAGTAAGAAACCAGCAATACATATTTACCATTTTGAACATTAAATTCACAGAGGTCAATTCAGTATACTGTGTAAATTGCATAACAGGCATTTACAACAAGCATCTGATTTAAAAAAAATTCCTGGACATTATGGGGGAGAGTCTATATATGGTGCCTGGAAAATCTGTGTGGAAATCATTTTCACCTAAGCGTATTCTATAAGATTTATGCGTAGTATATAGAGTATGCTTAGTTGATATCCCAGCGTCTAAAACTACACGCATCCATTTACACCAACAAAAACGTGGTGTAAATCCCTGCGCATAGATTTACGCAGACCTGGCCATATTCTATAACAATGAGCATAAACTTGGGAATGCCCATGAAACACCCATTTCCCCGCCCATAACCATGCCCCTTTTGGAGGTGTGCATTAGAATTTTGGCGCAATGAGTTACAGCATACGCTTAGCAAGTTATACACATAAAATCTAATTCTTTCCAATTAGTGCTCATTATTGCTTTAAGTGCTGTCAACAATGCTGATTGGCTTGTTAAGCCATTAAGCAACGTGCATTGTTAGAGAATTTGCTTAGATTTAGGCACGGAACACTAGGTGCTATATATAGAATGTGGCCCTATATGATTTACACTAGATTAGCTATATAGACTATATGGGATTAATATTCAGTAGGTGTTAACTTGGTTAGGAGAGGCTTTTGCCCAGATACCTCCCACTCATCAGGTTATGTTATATATTGCTTCTAGTCCGCAAATACCTGCATAGTTCTGTTCAGATCACAATAAAAATAGACTGGCAAAACAAAATCCAGGAAATTACATACTCCAAAGCAGTAGTAATCTGTTAATTAGACAAAAAATTACATTTCAATAGCACCCTTATAAGACCAGATTCTATATTTGGCACCAAAAAAATCAACTTGGATGGAAAACACGACTACGCGTATTCGGTAAACCATGCCTAACTTAGGTGCAGTTCATAGAATACATATAATGCCGTCCACATGACTAAAATGTAGGCACAGTCACTTACACCAATGAAACCTGGTGTAAATGCCCACACCTAACTTTAGGCGCAGAGGAGGAGATTCTGTATATGGTGCCTAAAAAATTGGTGCTGAAATTAGTGACGACTAAGTGTGTTCTATAATCAGCACCTAGATTTAGGCGCCAATTATATAATATGCTTAGTTGATATTTCAGCGCTGATATCTGCGCACATCCATTTATACCAACCAAACCTGGTATAAATCTCAGTGCTTAGATTTAGGCAGACTGGCCCATGTTCTATAACTTGGCACCTAAATTTTGGAATGCCCAGGAAACGCCCATTTCCCCCGCCCACATCCATGCCCTTTTTACCTCGGCACGTTAGAAGTTTGACACCACATCGTTACAGAATACACTTAGGGGTATGGTTACTAAGGCACATTAGCGTTTTTAACAATGCCTATAAGTTAAGGCACGTTAAACACTAATACAGTAATACATTCCTATAGGTGCGTTAGCATTTAATGCACTTTAAATGCTAACACCCTATAGCATGCTTTTGTAAATACAGGCATTAGTGAGTTGTGCGCCTAAATTCTAATCAGTGCTAATTAATGCTCATTATTGCTTGTTAAGTGCTGTTATCAACGCGCATTAGTTTGTTAAGCCAATTAAGTTATGCACGATGTTATAGAATCCATACTGATTTTGGTGCCTAAATCTAAGCGCACTATATAGAATCCAGGGGAGAACGGGTTATTCTATAACACTGCACGTAAGTGTTAGGAATGCCCATGACCCACCCATGCTTCTCCATGTCCATGTGCCCTTTTGAGATCTGCCCGGTAGAATTTATGCAGACTACTTTATAGAATACGTTTAGCGAGTAGTGCACATGAATTCTAATTAGTGACAATTAGTGCTGATAATTGCTTATCAGTGCTGATTGCTTGTTAAACCAATCGAGTTGTTGCACATCAGAATACGTTCAGATTTGTACGTGCAACTCAAGTCGCACTATATAGGATCCGGAGAATACGTGTGTTTCATTTGGTAAAAATTAGCCTAGCAACCTGTCCAAGGTCTTTCTTTGAAAACCTTCCTACATTAACAAATCAATAGGGGCTGTGACCTCTATCTCCTAGGGAACTTTGAGAAGATCACAAAATATAAGATTTTTGATGAAATAATTGATCAGATCCTCATGACTTACACTGTACAGTGGAGAAAACTATCTCCAAGGTTTCCCAATGCTTTTGTGACTATGGGGTGCACTAATGGACATTTAATTGCCATTCAACATGGTGAACAATAAAGTGCAATAATAAAGTACATAAATCTGGAAGGACAATTTCAGTGCCTTCCTAAAGGCCAAATATGATGATATTTTCTTAATCTCAGATGGTAGCCTTTTCTATTCTTCAATAGTCCGTTGTCAGAAAACCATCATTCCCATATTTTCCTATTAAAAACCTGACCTATTTGAAAAATGCCTCTTGTTACCATAATTTAATAAAATATAAATTATTATAGCATGAGGCATGTCCAGATATTTTGGTTTCCTCTGCAATCTTAAACTGTCCTTAACAAATGCAACATTGAGGCCTAAAGAGTTAATGATTTCCCTATTACAATTTTGAACATCTTTTGATCAAATTGTAAGGTGTCTCTTGAAATATGCACTTTTGTGATAAAACAACTTGACATCATATTTTCTATCCTAAAGTTTACATACTTGAAGACCAGAAAAATAGTGAATAATACAAGGACTCTAAAAGCATATTATTGTTATTATGAAATTTAAAAAAATGACAGATCCCTGCCCAACTGAAAAAAACAAAAAGTATTTATAGAAATTAATTGCTATCACTAAAATTCATAACGTCTCAATTTTGTTTGTATGTGCAATTGTATCACTTCAAATTTCAGTGAATCAGGAGTTCTGTAGTTGCTTCATAATGCAGGAGTTACAGTTATGGTTGGAAGTTGTGGACTGAGTAGTCAGAGTATTTGATTTTTCTCCATTGTTCTGTAATCCTGTTTAACCCGTTTCATGCAGATTATGTCATGCCTATTAAGCACAAATATCTTGAAAAGCTGTCAGGGTTTGTAGCATTCATGGATGAACAGGAATGTCTTTTGAAGCTTGGAAAACAAATGTAAATATTTCTTCTGTAACAAGATGAGTTTTGGCAGTTTCTAAACTTTTGCTCTGCCGTATTCAATTGTTTTTTATTTTTATTTTTACACTTCAATGAATAGCACATAAGCAATAACTCTATAAATTAGGTGTTTGGGGGGTTAAATTAGTGAATGTGTTGCAATCGTTAAATGTAAAGGAAAAGTCCATAGACCATTATAAATGGACTTAGGGAAAATCCAATATTTCTGGGATAAGCAGTATAAAATGTTTTGTACTTTTTTGGGTCTTGCCATGTATTTGTGACCTGGATTGGCCACTGTGAAACAGGATGCTGGGACATGATGGACCTTTGGTCTTCCCAGTATGGCAATACTTACGTAACTTATCAGTCTTGCATGGCTGAGTGCTTAACTGAAAATTCCAGGGAGACTATTTCACTGCTAAGGGCACCCTCTTGATTGTAATTTTAGTGCAATAAGCACAACAGACACAACAATCAAATGTAAAAAGAACATTTTGCCCATTTAGGGGTCTGCATGTTGTGGTATGAATTTAACATCATTGTTTCATTGTTGTATCCAATGTATTAAAAATGCATTTGAAAATGTATTTAACAGGGTGTGGCTGGTAATCAGGACCAAGGGGACAACGAGGACCGACGGTGTGTAACAAATCCATTTTTTATTACTGTTGACATTATTAGCATTTTTATTGCAACTACAATTATAGCATTTCCATTTTAGATTTAGTCTTCTGGGAAGTATGTGGGGACATATCAGTACATATGTCTTCTCCTCCCTCAAAGGGGAGGGGAAGACATCTTAATCTAGAATTAGCAAGTTAAATACTGTTAATAATACTTTTGGTTTGAACATATATTGTTCCCAGACTGTATCATGTTTACCACTGCCTATAGTTGGCTGGCATGATGGCAAATTGCCAACCAGTGTTTAAGCATGAATGACTATAATCTGCCATCAAGGTTGCTCTGGCCACCTTGTTAGGCAGACTGGATGGACCTTGTAGGTCATTTACTTGTGTTACTGTATAACATTCTTTCTTTTAATGAACCTTTCAGGGTCCACGTGGTTCTAGAGGAATAAGAGGTCCCACAGGAAGCCAGGTCCAAAGGTAATAATAAGTGACTGTGAATGTATTTCAATTTATTAAAAACTACTTCTGAAACATAATACCCTAGATTGCATATGATTATAGTCACTTAATCTACTGCTCTTTTCAGGGTACTGCAGGCAACGATGGTCCTTCTGGTCACCCGGTGAGCGTGTAAGTGAAAGATTATTTTCAGAATATTAAATATGTATTACCATTCATTATGTTGCCTATCCACCAACTACCTCATTCTATAACAGAGAGCCTAAAGAGCTATGGAGAAAATTCTCAAATGGTCACCTATAATTTGGGTTCCAGGATGATGAACGCTTAAGTAGATGGCTGGTGAAAATGCTTATACCCAACTGCTGGCAGTTAGGCACATAGGACCAGATTCTGTATATGGCGCTTAAAAAAATCTGCACAGAAAACATTTCCACCTAAGCATATTCTATAATCGGCGCCTAGAATTTAGGAGTGATATATAGAATACACTTTGTTGATATCCTAGTACCTAAAAATACCCGCATCCATTTACACCAGCAAGAACATGGCACAAATCTGGGCATGTAGATGAAGGCATAGAAGGCCATATTTCTATAAATTTTGATGTAAATGTAAATTTTTGAACGCCCACAGAATGCCCATTTTCTCTGCTTATAACAACATCCTTTTTTTCCTGCACACATTACATTTTAGGCACAGTGCATTACAGAACACACGTGGAGGGCCATAATTGAACGGGGCCGGCCATCTCTAAGGGCGGCCATCTCCGGGGACGGCCCCATAAAGTGGCATCTCTGACTGTATTATCATATCATTTTGATAATACGGTCGGGGCTGGTCAAATCTCAACATTTGTACCGGCCCTAGAGACCACCGGCATTAAAGATGGCTGCCATTGTTTTTCCCCGATAATGGAAACTCATGGTGGCCATCTCAAACCCGGCCAAATCCAAGGCACTTGGTCATGGGCGGAGCCAGCATTTGTAGTGCACTGGTCCCCCTCACATGCCAGGACACCAACCCAGCACCCTAGGGGGCACTGCAGTGGACTTCACAAATTGATCCCAGGTGCATAGCTCCCTTACCTTGGGTGCTGAGCCCCCCAAAACCCACTCCCCACAACTGTACACCACTACCATAGCCCTTAGGGATGAAGGGGAGGTACCTACATGTGGGTACAGTGAGTTTTGGGTGGGTTTTTGGAGGGCTCCCATTTACCACCACAAGTGTAACAGGTAGGGGGAGGATGGGCCTGGGTTCGCCTGCCTGAAGTGCACTGCACCCACTAAAAACTGCTCCAGGGACCTGCATACTGCTGTCATGGAGCTGGGTATGACATTTGAGGCTGGCATAGAGGCTGGCAAAAAAATGGTTTTTTATTTTTATTTTTGGGTGGGAGGAGGGTTGGTGACCACTGGGGGAGTAAGGGAGGTCATCCTCCATTCCCTCCAGTGGTTCATCTGGTCAGTTGGGCATCTTTTTGAGGCTTGGTTGTGAACAAAAAGGGACCAAGTAAAGTCGGTCCAAATGCTCGTCAGGGGCCAGCTTTCTTTTAACCACACCCCGCCCCGCCTTTGGTACACTGCTGACATAGAAAGCTGTTGAAGCTAGCCAAAATCAGGCTTTCGATTATACCGATTTGGCCGGGTTTAGGAGATGGCCGGCCATCTCCCCGATTTGTGTCAGAATATGGCCCGACCTTCTCGTTCGAAAATAAGCAGGTTAGGGAGTTGAGTGTGTAAATTCTATTATTGCCCAATTAGTTCTCATTATTGAGTGTTAAGTGCTGTTAACAAGCACTGATTGACTTGTTAGTCAAATTAAGTTACACACATTATTAGAGAATATTCTTGGTTTTCACCATGGAATGCTAGGCTGTGCTATATAGAATCTGGGGGATAACTGATAATATTCTAGAACCCATGCTCATAAGTGCTAGGCAAGCCCTTCCCAGGTCCATGTTCCCCTTGTAGTTGCATGCTATGGATTTTGCGTGCAGAATTTCTAGAATCACGATAGGGCCAGTTACACATGTCAACTGCAAATTGGAGCCATAAGCACTAATTAACAGCTATTGTAGCCTATTATTGCTTGTTGTCCACGTAGCTGCCACTTTGCATGCTAAGGGCTAGATTCAATATATGACACCAAAAAAATTGGTGCCAAAAAAGCGCTATTTTGTAAGCCATGTAAAGTTAGGCACGGTTTATAGAATAGTGTTTATGCCTGGGAATCATGAATACTGTAGGAGCAGCCATTTACACCAAATGAAACATGGTGCAAATGTACGTGCCTAAGAGGTCCTTTTACCAAGCCACAGTAAAAGGTGGCCTGCGGTAGTGTAGGCAGCATGTATTGGGCATGCACCAGACCAATTCTTACCGCATCAACATTAATGGGACGGGTAAAGGCCCTGTGGTAAAATGAAACCAGCGTGCACCCATAAACCAGCCTGAGCCCTTAATGCCACCCATTGATCTAGTGATAAAGGCTCACACTCTACAACCGCGGTGACCGGTTGGGTACGTGATGTGCCGATTACTGCCGGAACCAGTGCGCGTAGGAAGAAATAAATAAATAATTCATCCAGGCATTATGGGGCGCATGCCAAATCTGAAATTACTGCCAGGAGGGTGCACTGACCTGGTGGTAGTCTCATTTTTGATGCATGCTGCATGCGTGTAGAGCCTGCTGCGGCTTAGTAAAAGGGCCCCTCAATTAGGTGCATATCCCTGTTATTCTATAACAATGCACTTTAATTTTAGGAATGTCTCTGTTTCGCACATACCCCTCCCATTCTGCACCCCTTTTTCAGATTACACATCTAAAAATGTGTGCATAAATACCAATTAAATCTAATTACTGTCAATTATTTCTTGTTAAAAAGCCAATTATTGGTGCTAATTAGTTCATTATTCAATTAAATTGTGCACAGCCCAAATTTGCATATGTAATTTTTGTCAAATTTTATAGATGTAGGGGTTAAGGGAGGAATCTATATATAAAGTTACACACCAAAAAGATCCACACTGAGCCCTTTTCTATAAAGGTGCACATAGCGCGTAAGTCATGCCTAACTTTGCAAGTAGCCTAATGGCTTAATACAACAGCCTGAAAACCAGGGGACTTAGTTCAATTCCCACTGCAGCTCCTTCTGACTCTGTGCAAGTCACTTAACCCTTCAGTGCCACAGATACGGAAAATATGCCCAGTGACCTGCCTATGCCCCTCCCATGTGTGTTGTACGCAGAAAAGCTCAGTGCCAAGTTATAGCACAGTGCATAGGGGAGATCCATGCCCAACTTCCTTTAAGTCCCAATTAGCACCAATCAAATGGCCAGTTGGTGCCCATGGGTTCATTAAGTTGTGCACGGATATAGATCCACATGCAAAATTCCAGAGCCCAACTTTGGGGTGACCTATATAGAATGCAACTTTATTCAATCAGGGGGTATATATACACATAAATTTATAGACTATAGGATTTACGTAAGTGGAACATACACTTCAGCAACTAAGTGCTAGCAGAGTGCTCACTGGTATTTTATAAAGTACATATACAGATGCATTAGTGTGTAAATGCAAGGTGGCATTCACTGGGGAGAAGTATGGGAGGGCATAAACTGGACCTCCACTTACAAGTTACTCATTAAATGCTGCATTTAGGCAGAGTGCATTTGTTCCGGCCTTGACCTGGCATAGGTAGCGTGCCTACATGTAGGTGTAGTGATGCTACCTTAACGCTAGCATTCTGTAATGGCACCTTAGCACACAGATGCCATTATAGAATTGGAACTCAGTGTGCGGCATCAGCGCATCTAACCAGAGGTGCCTCATTATAGAATTGCTCTGTAAGCATTTTTTTCATAGACACAAAATGAGAGCAGCACTTTAGATATCAGTATCTAACTATTTTTCTTTATTTTCACATCATTGAATGGGAGGCAAGAAAGGATAGCAATAAATGGGGGTTCACTTTATGAAAAGGCATTATCATTGAAGTGCCGTATTCTGCGTGGACTGATCCACAGTTCAGTTCTTTTCAAAATGGTCATAAGTGATGTGGAAGGGCTCTCAGAAAAGGTTTATCGTTTTTATACAAGATTGCAAAAAGATAAACAGGCTAGACATTTTCCCCTGGGTGCTAGACATGATGGTCAGATTTGTGTGTCCAAATTTGAGTGCATAAATTAATTGTGTAGCAAGTCCTTAACTATCAATAATTTAAACCTATAAATGTGTTTTTACATATGTAAATGTTGTTCAGCTATTCTAAAATCACTTTAAGTCTGTATCAATTAGCTCATTATGTAAAAATAGAATAACTTCTTGGGCAAAGAAGATCAACATTTAATTGTGCTTCATTCATAGACTAGGTTATTGTTCAGTATACCCTTGGAGCTGGAAGCTCAGTGGTTAGAAAATCTACAAAATTGATTGTGTCTTTAGAGAGTACAAAGTGTACTAGCTGGGTAGCCTCTTGTTTTAAGGATCAATGTGAAAAAAAAAGGGATTTACTGAAACAAAGTGCTGGTGGCTATGTAGACTGCTGTGCTATGTATTTTGTACCCTCATTCACATTTGGAATCATTTTTATCATATGTTCAGAACAGTTGGTAAACTGAGAATATTTTTAAAGCTAGTTATGTCTAAAGCACATTTTAACCCAAAGGATAGAAAAATCAGCTACACTGAGATGCTGTCCTCGCCAGTGTAGAAACTAAAGTAACCTTTGAAGGCGATAACTTATATTCTGCAGAATTTAAAGTAACTGTGCCCTGTCCAATAGCTCACGTAAATGATATTTAGATTAACTGGGTATAAATTTTAGGAAAATTTAGGCCAAATGTACAAAAAAATGAGTTCAAGAAAATGGTAAGTAGATAAGGGATCTGATAGAGACCATGGGAGGGAGCTTGGCTAAGTCCCATGGTTGGCGGCGAACCCGGAAATTCAGTGCCGGGGCCATATCCAGAGACTGGCATTGAATATTTTTGGCCACTTAAACATAGCCAGTTAAGCAACTATTCATCAGCTGACCAGCAAAGTTATAGCGGCCAAAGGTAGATCTGCTGTTTACAGGGGTCTATCTGGCCGCTAACTTAGTCAGTCAGCCAATGAATATTGGTGCTAAACTGGCTTTGTCGTGCAACATAGCCTGTGACCGGGCTAGCAACTAAGCAATAACATTCAGCCAAGAGAGCTGGCTATCTCGCATTGAATATTACCACTTAGCTGGGTTAATGCTATTTAAACAGCTAGGAGTCATTCCTGGCTGGTTTAATAGTTGTAAATATTGGCCGGAAGGAACAATCTTCATTGAAAAAAGTAATGGAGGGCAGTTCTGTAACCGGATTCCTACATTTACATGCTTCTGGTGTGTGTTAATGTACAGAATACTAGCACTTATTCACTCCCATAAAAGAGCCAGCAGGGTGTTTAAGTGCAATTCTGTAAGGGTGCACATAATTTGCATAGAGGGGCATTTTCAATATGATGTTTAATTCGACTTTGGACATTTTGCTAAAAATGTTCAAAATCTGAATAGGAAAGAAGGTCATTTTCAAAAAAGAAAAACAGTCTTTTTTTTTTCAAAAATACTGTTTTGAATAAGGTTTGTGATTTGGACTATGGTTTTTGGTCCATTTAAAAAATAAAAAGTCCAAGTTGTAAAATACACAAAATCAAGCCATTGGGATATAGGAGGAGCCAGCATTTTAGTAGACTGGTCCCCCAGAGATCCCAAGAAAGCAATGGAGCACCCTAGGATGCACTGCAATGACTTCTTAAAATCTCCCAGGTACACATCTCACCACTGTTCCCTTATCTTGTCTGCTCAGCCCCCCAAACCCCCCCCAACCCCCCCCCCAACTGTACACAACTACCATAGCCCTTATGGGTGAAGGGGGAACCTATTGTGGGTACAGTGGGTTTCTGGAGAGTTTTGGAGGGCTCACAGTTTCCTCCACAAGTGTAACAGGTAGGAGGAGGTATGGGCCGGGGTCCACCTGTCTGCAGTGCACTGCACCCACCACAAGACTACTTCAGGGACCTGCATGCCTGAGTATAACATCTGAGGCTGGCATAGGGGCCGGCAGTAATGTTTTTAATCACATTTTGGTGGGAGTGGGAGGGGGTTAGTGACCACTGGGAAAGAAATGGAAGGTCACCTCTGTTTCCTTCCAGTGATTATCTGGGCCATTAGGGCACCATTTTGTATCTTATTCATGATAAAAATAGGTCTAGCTCAAAACGCCTTAGTTTTAAGTCCTGGATAGTTGTTGTTTTGTTCCATTATGGCTGAAAAATGTCCAAGTGTTAGGAATACCCAGATCTTACCCTTTACCCGCCCCTGACACCCCTCTTGGGATTTGAACGCACTTCTGATGGACTTCATAGAAAAACATCTAAAAATTGGTTTTGAAAATACCAGCTTGGACGTTTGTGTAAGAAAAAACATTCAAATGCAGATTTATGCCACGTTTTGGATGTTTTCTCCCTGAAAATGAGCTCCATAGTGTGAAAATGCAAGGGAGTAAATACGGGTGGGGCTTCCACTTTCACTCATAACTTACAGAATACTGCAAGTTACACGCATCTCTGCTGCATTTATGTGTCTGTTAGTAGTGCCAGGTCTATGGCTGGTAGAACTGTGGGCATGTAAAAGTAAGATGCACCTATACTGGGTTTTGATAGCATTCTATAATGGAATATGGGAGCCCATCCAGCTTATAATCGAACGAGAAAAACGCCCAAGTTCCGACCTAAATCGGGAGATGGGCGTTTATCTCACAAAAAAAATAAGCGGTATAATCGAAAGCCGATTTTGGACGTTTTCAACTGCACTCCGTCGCGGATGCGGACAAAGTTGATGGGGGCGTGTCAGAGGTGTGGCGAAGGCGGAACTGGGGCGTGGTTATCTGCCGAACAGAGATGGGCGCATTTCACAGATAATGGGACAAAAGTATGCGTTTTTAGCTAGAATTTAGGGCACTTTTCCTGGACCCTGTTTTTTCACGAATAAGGCCCCAAAAAGTGCCCTAAATGACCAGATGACCACTGGAGGGAATCGGGGATGACCTCCCCTGACTCCCCCAGTGGTCATAAACCCCCTCCCACCACAAAAAATGATGTTTCACAACTTTTATTTTGACCCTCAAATGTCATACCCACCTCCCTGGCAGCAGTATGCAGGTCCCTGGAGCAGTTGTTAGGGGGTGCAGTGGACTTCAGGCAGGTGGACCCAGGCCCATCCCCCCCTACCTGTTACAATTGTGCTGCTTAATGCTTAGTCGTCCAACCCCCCCCCGAACCCACTGTACCCACATGTAGGTGCCCCCCTTCACTCCTTAGGGCTATAGTAATGGTGTAGACTTGTGGGCAGTGGGTTTTGAGGGGGATTTGGGGGGCTCTCTTTTACCTTTTGTTCTGTTTTTGTAAAAGTGCCCCCTAGGGTGCCTGGTTGGTGTCCTGGCATGTTAGGGGGACCAGTGCACTACGACTCCTGGCCCCTCCCACGAACAAATGCCTTGGATTTATTCGTTTTTGAGCTGGGCGATTTCATTGTCCATTATCGCTGAAAAGCAAAAACGCCCAGCTCACAACTTGGCGAATAAAACATGGACGTCTAATTTTTTCGAAAATACGCTCGGGTCCGCCCCTTCACGGACCCGTTCTCTGAGATAAACGCCCATGGATATAGGCGTTTCTGTTCGAGTTATGCCCCTCCATATGAATGTTTTAGAATAAGCTGTCACCATGCAGCATTGGGTACTAAATGAAGTGCCCAGCTTCTTGAATTGCTCCATTGTGACTGTGTGGTCAATATATTAAATACAAACTATGTAAATACTGTTAATCCTATTTACAAAAAAGAAGGAATGTTTTAGGAGTGTTTGCAGTGCTAAAGAATCAACAAGTGGACGATATAATTTGATAGTAAAGTACATGAATCAAAAAAACAAATAGTACAAAGAGCCTTCAATAGAACGGGACAAGTCCTTTTATTCCACAGTGTAGATCAATCTGAACATCAAAGATCTGGCACGTGCCAGTGCTCTGGTACACAGCACCAGTGTCAGTGGTCGTTTGATTTCAAAAGTCCAATGTCAACTTGCCCAGCATCCAGCTGAAGGCAAGAAATAGAAACAGCTGTTCAGAATGTCCCAGAGTGGCATAGCCTCATAAGTATACAAGCAGAAAACATGTCATATGTTACTTTTGTAGTAAACTGCTTTAAAAACTTTAAGTAAAAGTGGAAATATCAAGTCAATAAATCAGATCAGATCAAATCAAATCAATCAAACAGCATAGGATACAATCTTCATAGAAATAGAACATTCAAAGCGGAGTGAGTTGAAGTTCATAGAATTAAAAGGTACAGCGATCATCTCTTGCATAAACACAGTTTTGGAGATATATAGATTCGTTCCCCCTCATTCTATTATTTTAGTGCCTAAGGGTCCTGTTTACTAAGCCACATTATAGGCGCCTTAGCGCATATAACGTGCATTAAGCCAAGTACGCACATTAACTGTGTACACCATACAATATCCCTATAGGTGTCTACACAGTTAGCACACATTCTAATTGTAGGTACATTAAAAATGCTAACATGCCTTAGTAAACAGGGCCCTAAAGGTCAGTATTATTTCCACATTAAAATGATAGAATACTCTTTATACATGGGTGAATTTATATTGCATGTGTAAGTGTTAGTTGAGCAGTCAGCACTATTCTCCTTCCACTGGAGACTAAATATGAAGCGCAAAACCCTTAAGAGAGAAGCTCCACTGGCTCCTACTTAGGGAACGCATTGCGTTCAAGATCTGCACGATTGTACACAAAATCATTCCCGCGGATGCCCCAATCTACATGATAAACCTCATGGACCTACCTCCAAGAAATGCCACAAGATCATCCCGCAAATTTCTCAACCTACACTTCCCCAGCTGTAAAGGACTAAAATACAAGCAGATGCACGCCACCTCATTCTCTTACATAAGCACGCAATTGTGGAATGCATTGCCTACAGACCTGAGAACAATTGATGAAACAACTGTTTTCCGCAAATCTCTGAAGACTTATCTCTTCAACAAGGCCTACAATGAGAACCGATAGCCACACTAGTCCACCTCACCAATCCACTCAGTTAAGATAACCCACCTCCTATAATTACCCTACTCACCCTTCTCTCTCTTCCCTCACTTAATTTCTACACAATACTAAATGTATCTGCTATCCTGTAAAGACAATATTTACAAAACTATGTAAGCCACATTGAGCCTGCAAATAGGTGGGATAATGTGGGATACAAATGCAATAAATAAAAAATAAATAAATTTAGATGCATTTCACATAGCAAGTCAATGCAAGTGGGCATACACGTGGGTGAGGCATGGGAAGGACATATGTGGGATATAGGCAAGGTTCCATGTATGCACTAACTTGTAGAATACAGTTATTATGCTCTAAAGTGCCACCATTAGGCACTCACAGTTACACCTGCTATGGATATGACATTAGTGGCCACCCCTGATTATTGTGGGCCCATTATACAGACAGTGGCACTCAGCATTTTGCTGACCACTCATGGGCACTAAACCCAGAAATTCAATGCTGTGACATGTCCAGGCACTGGTATTGAATTTCCGGGTTTGCAGAGCCAACTAACGTATAGCCAGTTAAGTCTGATATTCAGCACTTAACCGGCTATGGATTACCACCTAATGATGAGACAGACCTTTATGTGGTCCTATAGTTAACCTGGCTGGTTAAGTGCTGAATATCGGCACTTAACCAGCCAAGTGCCAATTCCGCCTCCAGAGCATCCCCAAATAGCCAGTTTTTATTTCAGCATTGACCAGTTATTTTCAAGAGTACTAATCAGTTAAGTGTCACTAAAGACTAACGGTTAGCCCAGAACAAGCGATTTAACTGGCCAGGAGCCATTTCTGGCCAGTTAAATTGCTTTGAATATCAAAAGCATGCATGCATACATTTAGATGCCGATTTATACTAGTATTCTTTAACAGAATCTTGGTACCCATAGGAGTCAGAATGGGGGCGGGGGGGGGAGGAACCATGGGTGCCATGGCACTCCCAAAAATCCAGAGGGGGCAGGAGGTGTACCAGGTTATCCCCACTCCCCTGACACCGCCATTGCTGCTGCAACCACTGCTGCTGCTGCTGCTTTCATCAGTGGTGGCAAAACAACAAAAGAGATTGTGGGCTGCACTGTTCCTGCTCTGGGGCTGCCGACTCTGCCCCAGAACAGGAATTATATTAGAGTGGAGGCAGGACCAGCAGCTATGAGTAGGAAAAGAGTGGCCCTGTGATTCTTCACTTTTGTTTACCACAATTGCTGCTGTTGGTCTGTATAAACAGTGGGTGGTGGAGATGCTTTGGTGGGATGGGGAGAGAGGTGGTAGAATGCTGGAGTGTTTGAGGGCAGCAAACCTTGGGCAGCCACTTGATGTGGGGACGAAGGGGACAGATGCCTAGGATTTATGGGGCAGAAGGGACAGATGCGTATGTAGGGGGAGATTGGGAACAATGCTGGACATTGGAAAAGAGAAAGATGCTGGGTGTAGGGGGACAGGGGAGACACATGCTTGGATGTGAGGGGGGACAGAGGGGACATACTGCCAGATGGAAGAGGGTGAGAGAGGGGCAGATGCCGGAAGAGGGAGGGGCAGATGCTAGATAAAAAGGGGAAGAGAGGGGGCAGATGCTGGATACATGGAGGGAGACAGAAGGTAGACGCTGGATGGAACTAGAGAGAGAGAGAGAGAGAGAGAGAGAGAGGGATCAGACACTGGATAGGGGGTAGAAATAAGGACAGATGCTGGATGGAGGGGAACAGAGAAGGGGCAGACATTGAACGGAAAGAGGGAAGGAGAGAGAGATAGAAGATTGACTCTGGATGGGAAGGGAAAGAGAGAGGGGGCACACACTGTATAGAAAGGTGGGAGAGAGATGGGATAGACATTGGATGGAGGGAGGAGCAGAGAAAATGGGCAGCTGGATGGAAATAGGGAGAGAGAGGAGGCAGATGTTGTATGGAGGGGGAGAATAGAAAAAAGGTAGATGCTGGATGGAAGAGGGGAGAAAGAAACAGATGCTGGATTGGGGAGAAAGAGGGCACATGTTGGATAGAAGGAGAGAAAAAGAGGGCACACACTGGAATAAAGGAGTGAAAGAGGGCACACATTGAAAGAAGGAGAGAAAGAGGGCATATGCTGGATGGAAGTAGTAGAGAGAGGGGTAAAATGCTGAATGGGAGGGGGAAGAAAGAGAATAGAATTAGTGAGGGACTGGGAAATCAGAGAAAGTGAAATAGGAGAGCCAGAGTGAGGGAAAGAAATGATAAGCTGTAGGTAGACACAGTAAATAAAAAGGAAAAAATGTAAGCGGGACAGAGGCAGAAAAATAAATTGAAGAAAGCTTAAATGAAAAGGAGAAGTAAGGAGAGAAAAATAACAAGTGGACAGGAAATCTTGACAAAAGAGTTAAGAAGACAATGAGGAAAGCAGAATCAAGAGACTAGGACAAACACAATTAGAAAAAGTAAATGGTCAGACAACAAAGGTAGATAAAATGATTTTATTTTTAGTTTAGGATAAAGTAGTGTGGTAGCTGTGTTAATAATAATTACAGGAAATAGAAATACAGTAGCATCTTTATTGAACTAATTTTAAAATACCTTTTTGACAATGTTTGGAGACCAAATCCTCCTTTCTCATGTCAGTACTGGCTACCATAACAGCAATATATTGGAAAAGGTTTTGGCCTCTGAAAGCTAATTGAAAAAATGTATTTAATCCAATAAAATGGTATAATCATTTTATGGAATTAAATACATTTATTGGATTAAATACATAATTTCCATTTTTTGTTTTGTTGGCATTTGTTAACTTAAGGGTCCTTTTACTAAGGCACGCTAATAATTAGTGTGTGCTAATGATAAAATGCCCATAGGGATTATACCGCCAGATTATATATAGCACGCCTAGAGATCGTGCCAATATCAGCGCAGATTCTATAACAATGTGGTAACGATTAGTGTCGCTAATAATAAGACACCCATGGGCGCTGATAACAGCACTTAACAAGCAATAATGAGCACCTAATTGGCACTAATTAGAATTTAGGCACACAACCTACTAAGCATATTCTAAAATGAGGGGTGCCTAACGTCTAACACACGCAGGCATAGAGGGGCGTGGTTATGGGCGGGGAAATGGGCATTTTATGGGTGTTCCAAAACTTACACACCTAGTTATAGAATATGGCCCAGTATGGCTCAATCTACATGCTAGGATGTACGCCACGTTTTCATTGGTGTAAATGGATACGCGTAGATTGTCCAAAATTTCAAGGAACAGCACTGGCCTCCCTGTTCCTCAGCCTGCAGCTGTATTAGGTACAACTAATACAGATAAATCATATTATCTATATTAGTTATACCTAATCTTTAGTAATGCAAGCACTTACTAAAGACT
Source organism: Microcaecilia unicolor (assembly GCF_901765095.1). Classification (NCBI taxonomy): domain Eukaryota; kingdom Metazoa; phylum Chordata; class Amphibia; order Gymnophiona; family Siphonopidae; genus Microcaecilia; species Microcaecilia unicolor. The sequence goes on along the minus strand of NW_021963522.1, from coordinate 47,214 downwards.
AGCTGAGCTGAAGCCTTGTGTCATTTTATAGCCCTCCCAAAAACATTTATAGGTAAATTATATTATGGTTGCCAGTAACTTCACTGTTCACATGGCCAATGGAAAGATGCTGGACTGATGAACTAGAGCTGACAGAGAGTCAAGTATTAAAGTACATGTGTATATTTTCAGAATACTTCAATACTTTTCTGTTTAATATGCTGCATTGTTTTCACATACATTATTTTGATTTTTTTGGTACATAATTCTCTGAAGTGTATTACAGTATGCATAATACCATCAGTAACAGAGGTACTGGGGGAGGCAGCTTGTAGACAGTGAAGGGGCCCTTCCCTGCTGTGTTCAAAAGTGCCCCTACTGTCCTTTATTTTTTATTAGAAGTGGATTTTGTATAGGGGGGCAGTGTTCCCTGTAAACTGCAGTATACATCCAGTAGCTGAGTAAAATTCAGAGTAGCAATAAACATGGACTACAGGTGAACAAGGAGGGAAAGCATGCAGAGCATGGCTCATGGAATTCTACCTCCCTGCAAGTGTTTATGTATGTGTGTGTGTGTGTTATTTGTAAGAAGTGTTCACAATGTATGTAACATCAGTCCTTAGAGGGAACATTGCTCCAACTTCTCCTTCTCTCCACTTGTCACCCCCAAACAAAAAGACGTTCCGCTGCCCCTGTTGGTGCCAGATACCATTATAGAATTTGCACTCAGCACACTGTATCTAGGCACCTAACTTTGACACCCAGTTATAGAACTGCCCCTTGAAGTCTAGAGGTTGTAGATTTTTCTCTAGATCAATTTTTAAATAAAAAAAAAATGCAAGATGCAGGAAAGTAGACATATCTGGGTATATTTATGGTAGATTTCTTCCAGTTTTTCATGTTTGTTACAATAGCACCGATTTTAATATTTAAGAAGGCTAGTAAAATTCACCTATAGCCAATTGGGGAGAAGAAAGGCAAATCTTCCAATTTCCTGAATGAATCGAGAAGAAACCTGCCTAAACCACAGAAGTATTACATTTACACAGCTTGAATTGTGACCTTCAGCACTTCCTAGAAATTCCTTACAAAGGCAAAATGCTTGAATTGAGGTACTATGATTATTTATATGAAAACCAATGTCTTGAATAACTATGTGCATTACTGTGCATTTGTGATAAGGCTTATGTATTGCCTGATTGAATCTGAGAATATTGATAGTATCTGATTGAATTTATATATTTTTATATATCTGTATTTAGGGTCCTCAAGGGCCTCAGGGACCTGTGGATTTCCAGGACCAAAAGGACCTCCTGTAAGTATCTTTGGTTTGATTTGCTTTGCTAAACTATTTTTGAATAAAATTAAAAGCTGAGGTTTATGTAGTGTTAATAGAATGAATGATAGAATACCCTTCAGTTTGTAGTGTTTAGTACTTTTTGCGCTAATATTCAAAGCAAGTTGTGTGTTTTGTTGCCGGCAGCAAATAGAAAACTTGCTTATTTGTTGATACTAAAAAATAAATGAATGATATCAAGCCATTAATTCATTGATATTTTCCTTTAATTAGGGGCTGGGTTTGGGGAGCTGCGATGGTGGCAGCATGGATTATCGGTTTAGCAGCAATATTCAGCAATAGATAAATAATTTATACCTTTAGTTTAGGCCTGAGAATCAGGCCTAAATGAAACGGATAGTAGTGGTACAGCCACTGGTCATTATGGGGTCCTAAAAGGATTTCTATGCCGCTGCGACCATTTCGAAGGGGAGCCATTAGCGCCATCTATTTAGGAAGTGGTAAGGGCTCTTGTGCTAACCTGGTGCAAACATTTCAAAAAAATCTGACAAGCCATGGGGGCAAGCACTACCTCAAGGCTCCTGTGAGCCCGGCATTAGTGCCAGATTGGTATGTGGCAATGTGGAAGTACAGGTACCCCCGCTTTGTAAAAAGGGGAAGGGGAAATGGGACTTGATATACCACCTTTCTGAGGTTTTTGCAACTACATTCAAGGTGGTTTACATATATTCAGGTACTTATTTTGTACCAGGGGCAATGGAGGATTAAGTGACTTGCCCAAAGTCACAAGGAGCTGCAGTGAGAACTGAACTCAGTTCCCCAGGATCAAAGTCTACTGAACTAACCACTAGGCTACTCCACTCCAAAGGGACCCAAAATGAAGTAAAATAACAAAACATTCATTCTAACTGACCACACAAAAATAAGATGACACCAAAAACAAAAGGGAGAGGGAGAATAGCACAACATAATTAAAAGCCTGTTAAAATAGTTTTGAGTTGAAATACAATTAACTGAACACAGAAGAAAAAGAGTTAATAGGGAATTGAGTAAGGAGAGGGGCCTATGGACTTGTGCTGATTGGGACGGGGATTGGAAGGGATGCCGTTGCAAGGGTTGAGGAATTATGATTGGGGGGGGTGGGAGGTTGGGGACAGATTCAGGGTAGTGTCAGGGTAGGGAGGTGGATGCCCAAGAAAGATCTATAATGGGGCAGGATTGGGAGAATTATTTGAAAGGGCCATGGCCACGTTACTGGGCTGCCGGTAGCACAGCTACACTTACAGCCACCTCTTGAGGTGACAGTAAATGCAGCCACACTATCAGCAATCATTACAACTAGCACATGGTACCAACCGGTGGCACTAGCTGTCACCAATGGCCACGCCTCTACTCCACTCCTGTCACACCCCTCACCGCGTTAGGCAGCTACCCCAGTATTCTATATCGCACCTTGATTTCTGCATATTCCACAACAATGGGTAGAACTTAGGGGCCCTTTTACTAAACTGTGGTAAAAAGTGGCCTGCAGTACTGTGGATGCATGAAATTGGTGCACACTGGATCTTTTTTACCGTGGCTAGGAAAAAAGGCTTATTTAATGGGGCAGTAAATGGCCGTGCACTAAAATTAAAAGTAGCATTCGGCTATTTACTGCCTGAGCCTTTCTGCTATGGATTGACATAGCTTTAAGAGCTCAGCACTACTCGTATGATAGTCATACAAATGCGCCAATGTGCCTGCGCTGCCGATTACCACCAGGAATGCCTGTGCAGTGAAAATAGAATTTTCTACTGCAGGAAACAGCACACACCAACTTTAGAACTACCGCTGAGTTGCTTGCGCTACCCCAGCGGTAGAGTTGATTTGGCGCACGCTTCCTGCGCATTAGTCCTACCATTGCTTAGTAAGAAGTTCAGTTAACAAGCTAATCAGTGCATGATAATTGTATGTTAACAAGCAATTATCAACACTAATTAGAATGTATGCCACTACTTGCTAAGCCTAGTTTGTAACGTAGTGCGCATAAATTCTAAGTCACGTGGAGGGGCATAATCGAATGGAGTGCCCGGTTTTCCTGAGGGCGTCCTCGGCAGGACGTCCCACGAAGGGGTGGGAAACCCTTATTATCAAAACACGATGGGCGGCCATCTTTTTTTCGATAATCCGGTCGTGGATGCTCAAATCTCAACATTTAGGTCGTCCTTAGAGATGTCGTCCCTTAATTTCCGGCGATAATGGAAACCAGGATGCCCATCTCAGAAACGACTAAATCCAGCCATTTGGTCATGGGAGGAGCCAGCATTCGAAGTGCACTGGTCCCCCTGACATGCCAGGCCACCAACCAGGCGCCCTAGGGGATACTGCAGTGGACTTCTGAAAAAGCTCCCAGGTGCATAGCTCCTTACCTTGTGTGCTGAGCCCCCCAGCCCCCCCCCCCCCAAATCCCACTCCACAACTTTACACCACTACCATAGGGATGAAGGGGGGCACCTAGATGTGGGTAAAGTGGGTTTGTGGGGGGTTTTGAAGGGCTCACATTTACCAACACAAGTTTAAAGGTGGGGAGGGGGGGTAGGCCTGGGTCCCCGCCCTGCCTGAAGTGCACTGCACGTACCCACTAAAACTGCTCCAGGGACCTGCATACTGCTGGTCATGGAGCTGGGTATGATATTTGAGGCTGGCATAGAGACTGGAAAAATATTTTAATTTTTTGTTTAGGGTGGAAGGGGGGTTAGTGGACCACTTGGGGAGTAGGGGGAGGTTATCCCCGATTCCTCCGGTGGTCATCTGGTCATTTAGAGCACATTTTTGTGACTTGGTCGTAAAGAAAAGGACCAAGTAAAGTCGACCAAGTGTTCGTCAAGGACAGCCCTTCTTTTTTCCATTATCGGCCAAGGGCGCCCATGTGGTAAGCACGCCCCAGTCCCGCCTTCGTTATGCTTCTGACACGCCCCCATAAACTTTGGTCGTCCCCATGACGGAAAGCAGTTGAGGATGCCCAAAATCGGCTTTCGATTATGCCGATTTGGGTGACCCTGGGAGAAGGACGTCCATTTCCAGATTTGTGTCGAAAGATGGGCGTCCTTCTCTTTCGAAAATAAGCCTGATAGTTCAGAAGTCGGCATGGTTATAGGAGTGGAATGGGTGGGTCATGAGCATTTCTAAAATCTATGTGTGTTGTTATAGAATACACCTGCTCGGCACCTAATTAAGGTGTAGGGATTTTCACAAGGTTTTATTTGGCCACACCTAAATTTAGTCTCACAGAGCAGCACTTGGCTTGTTCTAAATGTAGGCCTAAATTAAAGCGTACTTTATAGATATGCTTTCCAGACAGAAATTGAGGTGCACTGTATAAAATCTAGCCCCTGGTGTTGTTTTCTTTGCTATATTAGGTTCATGAGATGGACTTAATATAGCAGTAAAGGAATACAAATTCATTTACTGATTCCTCCTCTATATGGGAATGCAGATATGCAGTGTACATAATGAACATAAAACCATATTATACATTTAATAAAAGAAAAAAACATTTTAACAAATTTAAATTATTTTTATTTATGACAGAACCAAAATTTTAGAGGGTCTATCCTATCTTACCATTTTCCCCTAAAAGACTTACTTGCATTTTTAAACAAACTGTAGTCATGCTGTATATATCTAAGCAGATGTAGAAATTTGTGAAATAGTCTAGCAGCCATCAATATTCTAAATATGTACATAAATTGTGCTTATAATATGACCCGTGCCATTTCATTTTAATTCTTGCCTTAAATGTTTGTGCAGTCAGCTTCATTTTTCTCACTTATTCTACAGTATCATGCCATAATTGAATTTTCCACCCTGCCCCATACACGGTTGCTCATTTAGACCACCATTCTGCTAGATTCCTGAGCCACTAAAAGCTTTCAGTATCATTAGATATGTATCTCAGAGCACAAAACATATTTCAGTTATCCCAGGGGATATTTAACATTATTTCGCAGACATTTACTTTGTTTCATAATAACTTGTGCACACTGCAAATTTCACAGAATAGAGATCAGAATGAAATGCAGTTTGATAGAGAGGAACTTGGGTACTTAATACATTCACTGAGATACACTACAATAGAATTTTGTTGCTATTCCTCATAAAGGAACTTCTGGTGTGTGCTGATTAGAACGGGAGGAGGGGGCAACTGTCACTCAGGAGCGCATGGTATGGAGTGAGGTATCCTTGAAGGACATTATTACAGTCAATATAATATACGAGAACAGTGGTCAAAACACAGAGAAAACCCAAAAATCCAAGTTTAAACCTTCATCAACATTTTTCTGCTTAAATGCCCACCATATTACTTTAATTATTTAAGGGGCCCTTTTACTAAGGTGTGCTGAAAAAATGGCCTGTGGTAGTGTAGACATGTATTTTGGGTGCGCGCAGAATTATTTTGTAGCGCACCTACAAAAATTGCCTCTTTTTTTGGCCGAAAACAGATATGCGGCAAAATGAAAATTGCCGAGCATCCCTTTTGGGTCTGAGACCTTACTGCAAGCCATTGACCTAGAGATAAGGTCTCATACGGCAACTAGGCAGTAATGGTCTATGTGCATCAAATGTCACTTGACGTGTGTAGCTGCCACACGCCAGAAAATAATAAATGTTTTTCAGATGCGCGTAGCTGACGTGCACCAAAATTGAAATTACCACAAGGGCCATGCGGTAACTGGGCAGTAACTCCAATTTGGCATGTGTTGGGTTCTCATAGGCACCTATGTGGCTTAGTAAAAGGGTCCCTAAATCGAGTAGGAAAAAGCCTCAGAATATGGTGTAGCTGTCAAGCAGTCAAGCTACTGTCTCTTTAATCATTGGCTAAAAAAACCTCCCCGATTTTCACAAATTGCCTATTAATATCTTTTCTTAATTTTTATGCCCTAGCTGCTCCCTATGGACTGTATAAATGCCTGTAATTGCCTTTGAAATTTGAACACAGTAAAACAAATTGTTTAACTTGAAAGACTGTTTTATTTAAATCAAGAAAAGGTATTAATAGGCGATTTGTGAAAAATGGGGAGGTTTTTTTAGCCAATGATTGAAGAGAAGATAGCTTGTCTACTTGACAACTACTCCATATTTTGAGGCTTTTTCCTACACCAATTTAAATAATTAAAGCAACATGGTGGTCATTTAAGTAGATACATTTTGTTAAAGGTTTACAGTGGGATTTTTTGGTTTACTATTATAGCTGGACATTTAGGGAATCCCAACAGAGACCTTTCAACAAAGGTGAAAGAAAGCCAGGAGTGTTTAAAGGTAGAACACAGCAAAGGTTGCAAATTATCCCTGTCAACTTCTAAGCAGCTTGAATACAAATGCTAGAAATCTAAAAAATAAGATAGGAGAGTTACAGTATATAGCACTAAGGGCCCCTTTTACTAAGCCGTAGTAGGGCTACTGTATGGTAGTGTGTGCCAAATCAACCCTAATGCCGAGGTTGCATAGGCACCAAGTGGTAGTTCCAAAATTAGAGCATGCAGTTTCCTGCTATAAAAATAATTTTCTATTTTCTACTGTGGGGGGTGTTTCCAGCAGTAATTAGTAGCACAGCTACATTGCCGCGCACTGCCTGGTTACCGCTCAAGTAGCATATGATTCCTTACCACCTTCTAAATAGGTGGCGGTAAGGGCTCAGTAAATAGCCACGTGCTAATTTTAATATTAACGCACCTCTATTTACTGCTCCATTTAAAAAAGAGGTCTTATTCCTACCGCCATATAAAATGGACCAGCACGCACCAATTTCACTGTCAAAACTAGCACAGGCCACTTTTGGCTTAGTAAAATGGCCCCTAAATGAATAGATAGATATAATAGATATCTCAGAGGAGGAAGGAGGACAATCAATTGGACACTGTGTTACTAGGGTATAAATTATATTGCAGTGATAGGCTGAATCAAATTGGAGGGGGGGGGGCTGCATTGTATCATAAAGACATAACTGAGTCAAACAAAATAAGGTCCCTGTTTACAAAGGCATGCTAGTATTTTTAACGAGCGATAACTACTACTACTATTAATAATTTCTATATAGTGCTACTAGATGTACGCAGCACTGTACATATTATAAGCAGGTACTTTCTCTGTCTCTAGAGGACTAACAATCAAAGTTTTTGTACCTGGGGCAATGGAGGGTTAATGTTATAGGCATCTACATGGTTAGTGCGTGCTAAAAGCACTAGAGTGCCTTAGCAAATAGGACTCTAAAAATTCTGCATGAAACAGACAGCAACATGGAATTCTTCTGGATAGAAATTCCATGTGTGAAGGGAAAGAATATACATGTAAGGCTATACTTCCATCTGCGTGGCCAAAACAATCAGAGAGCTGAAGATATTTTAACAGAAATTTAAAAGCTAGCAAATTTTGCAACAGTATAATAATGGGTGATTTCAATTGCCCCAGTATTGACTGGTTAAATGACACATCAGGGAGTGCTAGGGGAGTAAAATTCCTAGACATAAGAAATTACCGATTCTTGGAGCAACTAATCCAGAAACCATCAAGAGGGGGAACTTTTTTAGATCCGCTCCCCAGTACCTCTCCACTCTTGTCTCTCCCTACGCCCCCCTCGGGTACACTGTTCTGTGGATAAATCTCTCTTGTCTGTCCCCTTCTCCTCTACTGCTAATTCCAGACTCCGTTCCTTTTATCTTGCTGCACCTCACGCCTGGAATAGACTTCCGGAACCTGTACGTCTAGCCCCGTCTTTCGCCGTTTTCAAATTCAGGATAGAAAAGCCCACCTCTTTAATGCTGCTTTTGACTCCTAACCACTACTCACTTGCCCTGTACCCTTTTATCCCCACCTCTTTAATTCTCTTACCTCTTAGTTGTTCTGTCTGTTTGCCTGTCCTATTTAGATTGTGAGCTCTTTGAGCAGGGACTTTCTTTTCATGTATGGTGTACAGCGCTGCGTATGCCTTGTAGCGCTATAGAAGTGATAAGTAGTAGTAGTAGTAGTAGAAGTAGTAGTAGATCAAGTCCTTAGCAGAATGCAGAACTTAGTACATGAGGAATGGTGTTGGATCTGCTGCGACACAGTGATCATAACATGATTAAATCTGACTTAATAACTGGAGTGCAGTCACTAAAGGGCCCTTTTACTAAAGGGCTACCATGCAGCAACCCAGAATTACCGCCGGCCCAACATGAGTGCCAGTGGTAGTTCCACCCCCAGCTCATGCCATTTCTGGCAGTAGCAGAAATATTGAAAAATATTTCTGCAAGGGGTTACCCAACGGTAGTGTTTCTGGGTTAGGAAAGGTTTGGACAAGTTCCTGGAGGAAAAGTCCATATTCTGCTATTAAGATAGACATGGGGAAAGTCACTGGTTGTCACTGGAATCAGTAACATGAATTTTGCTACTATTTGGGATTCTGTCAGGTACTTGTGACCTGAATTGGCCACTGTTGGAAGCAGGATACTGGGCTAGATGGACCATTGATCTGATCCAGTATGACTATTCGTATGTTTTTATGTTCATATCAACCTGTTTTTTCACCATATTCAATTTTTATTTATTAAAGTCTCTATCTTCCAAAACTCAGTAGTGTTCAAAATGTTATGTGCAGACATATACACTTCTGGGACAGAGCAAAAGACATCTGAAGCTTTTCTAATATCTCTCAAAGTCTGTTTAGTAAATCCTGAAAACTAATGTGGATTCAGTAGGAAAACAGGCTAGATTCAAGGCCTTCAAAATCACTTCCTGAAATGTATATATAGCAGTACAACATGGGGGTGGTTTGTTTACTTATCATTCAAAAATTTATTTAGTTCAAATAGTTATTAAATTATGTTTTATTTATCTATTCATTTCTTTGTTGTTTTATTTGTTAAACTGTATTTCTATGTATTCTTGTGGGCTAACAGCAATGACACTCCTTGTAGTTTGTAATCCTAAATATAAGCATTGATCACCACTAGAGGTCCCTCTTTAACCTTAATTGATAGATTAACCAACCATATTTATTTTGTGTTCATAAACTGGCGTGGACATAATTTTACTTCCAAAGGATAAAATTATAGTTTAAAAAATTAGACTCAATCACATTTTGTTTTTCAGGTGTTTAAGAGATGAAATAATACTGTTCTTTTTCCATTTAGGACCACCTGGAAAGGATGGATTACCTGGTCACCCAGGTCAGCGAGGAGAAACTGTAAGTACATTTGTTCAAAATAGGGTTAATTTTTATTTTTATATAAACATTTGTTGTGAGATATTTTAAAAGAGTTCCATACTTTATTTGTAGAAGGGCACTAAATACATAAAGATATTCCAATAAGTTTTATGAATATCTTTATTCATAAAATTCAGAAAACTTATACACATAGATTGAACCATTGAATGGTCCTAAACTTATGTGGATAAGGGGCCCTTTACTAAAGGGTTAGCGCGTGGCAACGAGCTTGCTACACGCCAATCTGGAGCTAGTGCTGGATCCGGAGGTAATTCCCACCCCCAGCGTGCGCCATTTCTAGCGCTACAGTCATTTTTTTAGATTTTTGTAGTACTGAACTTAACCGGCGGTAATTGGGCAGCACCATGGTACTGCCTGGTTACCACCTGAGTGGGGGAGTTTTACTGCCATCTCAATGGGTGGCAGTAAGGGCTCTCCACCAAAATAGCCATGTGGTAATTGTTTCACTTACTACACGGCCATTTATGTTCCCCAAAATGGCCAGCCTTTTACCTGCTGTGGTAAAAGGGGGTCTCAGCATGCATCAGAAACATGCACTGATGCTAGCACAGGCTCCTTTTAACTGCAGCTTAGTAAAAGGGGCCCTTAGTGATCTATATAAGCGTTTGATTGCTATTTCTGTAGTTCCAGCTGAATATTGCTGCTCTCCAGAGAAATTAGGGTCCTGCCTCTGGAATACCCATTGCCTCTCCTAAAGTTATGTACATATATTTTAGCTTTTTATTAGCCTAAAATGGCAATTCAATAACTGGGTGCATGCAGTTATATGCATCTTGATTGTGTAAGTGCACAGAAAGGTGCAACTTACATGCATATGTGTACTGAATGTTGTTCTACAAGATAGCACTTTTATGGCGTAGCACATAACTGCAAGAGGGCATACATATGGGTGGAGCATAGGAGGGTGTGAGCATGTCTCCACCATCTCCCCAATTCTATATATGGCACCCAGAATTATGTGCCCAACGAACCAATTAACATCAATGATTGGGCACTAACAACCTGTTAATTGGCACTCATTAAAATTTGCACACTCATCTGGCCAAGTGCTATTCTATAGGGCATGGCACCTAACTACCAACATGTAACTCAAAAGGGTGTGTGGCCATGGGCATGTCCGAGGCATTCCAAAAAATTGCGTACAGAGTTGTAGAATATGGCCTCAGTGCGCCTAACCTGAGCACCATCATTTCACCAGGTTTCACCAGGTAAAAGCCTGGTACCTACAGTTAGATGAGAGAATCAGAACATGCCTTTTATAGAATCACACATAGGGCTAGACTGTATATTGTAGAAAGTCTCTTGCTGGTCCAGGCGGTGGAGCCCTGCCCCCACCAGCTAAGAGCTCCTTTTCTTCCTTTTTCTTTCTTCAGCCGGCTTTTTTCCTACAGCTCACTAGAGCCAGGGCTGTTTAAACACAGGTTAATTTACAGCCGGGCCTTTCTCACACCTCTCACTAGAGCCAGGCTGTTTAAACACAGTCTCAAAATATAGCCAGGCTTTGCAAACACCGTCCCCAAAATGTAGCCAGGCTTTTCAAACACCTTCTCCAAAATGTAGCCAGGCTTTTCAAACCCAGTCTCCAAAATGTAGCCAGGCCTTTCAAACACAGGCCCAAAGTATAGCCCTTTGCAAACCCAGTCCCCAAAATGTAGCCAGGCTTTTCAAACACCTTCTCCAAAATGTAGCCAGGCTTTTCAAACACAGTCTCCAAAATGTAGCCAGGTTTTCAAACACAGGCCCAAAATATAGCCAGGCTTTTCAAACCCAGTCTCAAACACAGGCCCAAAATATAGCCAGGCTTTTCAAACACAGTCTCAAACACAGGCCCAAAATATATCCAGGCTTCTCAAACACAGTCTCAAAATGTAGCCAAGCTTTTCAAACACAGTCTCAAAATATAGCCCGGCTTTGCAAACACAGTCTCAATGGCAGCCCTGCTTTTTCAAATACAACCCTACTTGCAGGGAGGCTCCTTTAAACCCAGTCCCAATTGTAGTAAGGTTCTTTTACCCACAGTCTCCATTGCAGCAATGCTCTTTTAAACACAGTCCCCATTGAAGCAATGCTTTTCCAAACACAGCCCTAATTGCAGTAAGGCTCTTTTCAACACAGTCCCAATTGCAGCACTGCTTTTCCAAATACAGCCCTACTTGCAGTAAGGCTCTTTTAAACACAGTCCCAATTGCATTCAGGCTTTGTGCGGGGTCAAAGCCTCGGGTCCCACCCTCTTGGTCAGCCTTATTCTCCTGACCTCCTCCCGCTTGACCCGGGCAGCCCACTATACCTCCTGCTCTGACTGAGTCAGAGCCAACAGTTCCATGGGTTCCTCTGGTACATCCTCTGGTTCTCCTTGTTCCATCTCTCTGGCTCATCTCCCCCCCCTCCTCAGGAGCCCAGTCCATTTTCTCCTCTCCCCACCCCTCTTGCAGCTGGTTCCCTTTTTCCTCATTAACCGGGCTCTGGGGCTTTTCTTTCCCCGCCCACTTATTCCACCACCTTTTCCACCAAGGTGGAGCCTCAGCTTTCTCCCTTTTTGGTTGGCCCCCTTCTGGAGCTTCTGGGATGTGCACCCTATTTCTCCTCTTTACTAGGTGCTCTCCTGGGGCTTTCTGGGACTTGTAGTTTTCTACCCTTATGTCCCTCTTGGGCAGGATCGGCCCTCCCCGGTATCTTCTTTCCTTTTTTGGTAGCTGGGGTTCCTCCCCAGCCTATTTCTTCCTGCATGCTCCTTACCATACTCCTTACAATATATGGTACTTGAAAAATCCGCACGGAAAAAAAATGTGCCTAAAATTTATAGAATCGGCTTAAATTTTCATGTGGTATATAGAAATACGAATTACAAACTCGCCCAGTCTATTAGTTACAAAATATCTTTATTGAACACATGTGCTTCAAAACAACGCACATGCATTTAAAACCACCTATAACAAAAAATACTCACTCATACCTTCCATACAAACCGGCGTTTGTATGAGGACCAAGTTAACAGCAGATGTGGGAGTGACATACTCATTCTGCTCATCAAGTACCTGAAGACGACTGAAAGTTGTTTTACTCATTTTGAAAACTGTGTTAGAGACTATTACAACAACCTCCAGAACATCATTGTGAAATTGGGAAATCACAGAGAACTGTGATAGAGACGGTTTTTCTAACTCTGTGGAGATCACTTGTGATTTGTGAAGTAGCAAGTATTTATGTGATAAGTGGTGTTAAAATATTCAGGAAAACATCACTAACGTGAGATTGTAACAAATTATAAAAGCATAAATAAGTATAAGTAAGATCAGTACGAACATTATATATATAGATCCACTAGACAGGTACTATGAATGAACGAATGTGTATGGAAGGTATGAGTGAGTATTTTTGTTATAGGTGGTTTTAAATGCATGTGCGTTGTTTTGAAGCACATGTGTTCAATAAAGATATTTTGTAACTAATAGACTGGAGCGAGTTTGTAATTCATAGTAGGCGTGTTCCAGCAGCTCTATTGTGTCCCTAGTTGAGTGGTATATAGAAATACACCAAAAGCCTCTCCACGTGACCAAATTTGGTTGCATCCATTTAGGCCATGTTTTGCTTGATGTAAATCCCAACATCTAAATTACATGCAGACCTCCAGATTCTATATTGCATAAATCTAGGTGTATTCTATAACTATGAGCATAGATTAATTGTTTTAACAAGCTGTTAAGCATCGCTAACAGAACTTAACCTGCAATAACGAGCACTAATTGGCAAAAATTATAAGTTACGCATGTACATTGCTAAGCTATTCTGTAATGCAATTTGCCTAAATTCTAATGCGTGCAGGCAAAACGGGGCAAGTTTAGGGGCATGGAAATGGGCATTTCATGGGTGCTATAAAATCTACATGCGTTGTTATAGAATATGGGTCAGTGCGCATAAATCTATGTGCAGGGATTTACACCAGCTTTTTGATGGTGTAAATGGACATGTGTAGATGTAGTTGCATGAACTACACCTAAGCGTATTCTAAATACCGCGAATAGATGTACGTGTGGTATTTAAAATACACTTAGGTGTAGTTGCCTAACGCATGTTAATTTTAGGTGCCATATATAGAATTGGGCCCAGAGACTTGGAATTTAGGGGCACCATGTTATATAATACACTTAGCAAGTTGTACACGTAAATCTCAATTATTACCAATTAGTGCTGATAATTGCTTGTTAACATCCAATTAACCGCACTAATTAGCTGGTTAACCAATTAAGTTGCAAGCATTGTTATAGAATACGCATCGATTTCTGTGCAGAATCAAGGCACCATATATAGAATTTTGGGGATAGTTTTTCAGCTCCAAATTGTGAGCGCCATTTAGTGAATTCAGCCTTTTATGTGCACAATGTATAGAATACTATGTTACATACATTTATGGAGCATTTAGGTACACCCATTTACTTCTGCCATTGACCTGGCAAATGGTTGTACCCAAATTTAGGCATACGGATTCAGGTTTATGCTAGTATTCTATAATGGCATCTTAGCATATAGATGCCATTATAGAATTGACATTCAGTGCTGGAGGTGACCCCTCAATGGTTAAAATGGATCCATTTAACATGCTGGGAAATTTAAATAAAAATTGTTATGCCGCCAATACTTCATTCTGGCTACACAGTACTTCTGAAAATTAACCCATAGTTTTTCTTTTATTCAGGTCATGAACCTGTTTAAATAGTCAGAAAAAATAACCAAGAATGGCAGATGTTTGTTCAGATTTTCATTTGCACTCTGAAATGAAAAATATTTGTAGCACACCACAATTAATTACTTAGAGATCCATTTACTAAGGTGCACTGAAAAGTGACCTGTGGTAGTGTGGGTGCATATTTTGGGTGCACACAGATCCATTTTTCAGTGCCCCTGCAAAAAATGCTTTAAAAACTTTTTGCCGAAACGGACATGCGGCAAAATTAAAATTGGTGCACACGCATTTTGGGTCTGACCTTACCACCAGCCATTGACCTAGCGGTAAGGTCTCACGTGTTAACGAGGTGGTAATGACCTATGCACGTCAAATGCCACTTGGTGGGCATAGCGGACACGCGCCAGAAAATAAAAATGTTTTTCGGATGTGTGTATCGGACGCACACCATAAATGAAATTACCGCAAGAGCCACATGGTAGCCAGGCAGTAACTCCAAATTGGCACACTTTGGGCGTATAGATGCTTACGTGGCTTATTAAAAGGGCCCTTAAGCAGAAGATGACAATATTATCTGCTCTGAAAGATATGCATCAGCAGTGGCCGAATCCTTGCCTTTATCTTGAAGAGCCATATCACAGCAGTTCAGTCCAGATTTCACTGTCAACTGTGGAAGCCAAGACTTTAAAAGCACAATCAGAAATAATTCTGAAAGATGTCAGAGCAAATTTGTTAGGCTTATGCAAGGGATTTGTTCAAAGGCACACAGTAAGCCCCATTTTACATAGACCGTAGAAATAAGAATTGGCATGTCCAGCTACAGACGTATATCATTTCAGTTGTATTATAGAAAAGGGTCTGACGACACAGAGTGTTTTCTAAAATACATTCAGGAGTTCATCTGTATTCCCTGCAGCCATTTCACAAAGATAAACATTGAAAAATAGAATGGAGGAAACACAGCAACTTATATGTGTCAGTATTTGAAATATGTGTAAATGCTAGCATGTACATGGGTAAGCCTGCCATTTTGCAAACCTACTTATATACAAGCTGCTGTAAACAGGCCATGACTCTCCCATGGCTGTGCCCCCTTTTGGAGTTGAGTATAAAATTTACTTGCCAATCCATGCAACTAAAACGCACATATGAATTTCAATTAAGGCCAATTAATGCAGATAATCAGTGCTAACTGGCTTGCTATTCAATTAAATTGCACGTGGAAATTGTGTGCATTCCCAAATTTACATATGCAATTTTAAGCACCATTTATATAATTTTGGGGTATATATGGGACAGACCAACAGTTGACAGGAGAACGGTTTTGATCAACATTTAGGCTGCATTCCGAAATGGTACTACAACCAAGACTTAAGCTGTTTTTGAAGTCACTCATAATTATAACTATCCCGCAGCACCTGTGAAATTGATTCCATAAAATGGGCCCAAATAGCTAAGGGCCTCTTTTACTAAACCTCACCAGAGATTCCCAGTGTAGCAATGCCCTCAAAGCCCATTAACTTTGTATGAACTTCGTAGGCATTGCTGCACAGGAATCGCTAGTGTGGTTTGGTAAAAGAGGCCCTAATTGCGCTCTTCCAAGTAAACAACAAGCATTCCACTAACAAGAATGGAAGGTGAAATAAAATCTTCTGAGAAAGCTTAACGAGTGCGTCAGATTATATCAGATAGCTCTCTAGTTGCCAAATAACAAAGTAACCCTTTGTAAAAGGTTTTACAAACTAAGGAGCCCTTTAAACAAAGCTGCACTAAAAAGTGGCCTGCATTTTTTTCGTATGTGTTTCCCATGCGCGGAGGCCACTTTTAGCACTGCTGTAAAATGGCCACACTTTCTTTTCTTTCTATTTATGGCCACATGCTAATTTCCCAATTAGCACGTGGTCATTAACACGTGAGCCCTTACCACCTTGTATTTGAAGGCGGTAAGAACTCACTCATTAACCCTGTGGTAATTGGCAGCACGGAGTGTTTTGCCTGATTGCCTGTGCTAATCGATTGGCACAGGGCATGCCTACTCTCCAACCTCAAACAAGTCCCCCCTCTAAAAAATATTTTATATTTTTTAGTACGGGATTAGCATGTGCTGATCCAGAACCACCAGGGAATGCCTCAGTGCATCCAGTGTTAGTGTGTTTTAGAGTGCGGTAAGCACATGTTAATGCTTACCACTGCTTAGTGAAACATCCCCTAAATTACATTTTTTAATAAAGTCCATGGACAATAGGGGTGATATGGTCCCATTGCATATTGCCTGCTAGAAGCTTGCAGCAGTATTTCCTACTAACTGGAACCTTTCAGAATGGTCTTTGTCACTTCCTTATACAATAATCCAGTCTGCTAATTACAGTTGTTTGAATCACTATAGTCAAATTTTACAGTGGTAAATATGGCTTCGGCTGATGAAGCAACCTCGTTTGATAAAAACAGGAGCTTACCAGCTTCCCATTAACATGCTCTTAGTTGAAAACAAGACATACAGCTGCTCAAAAAGTTATTATGAAGCTACAATTGCTCCCTTTTGTGAGCAAGAAGATAGCATAAATTTCATTTTGAAACGATGGTGCACTACTTCAAAATTAGCACTTAGTAAGAGTTTGCATCAGTGTTAATCACTTTGTAGATGTCCATGTGGTGTATTACATTATGGGGCCCTTTTACTAAGCTGCGGTAAATCTCATGCTTGAGTAGCGTGTGCAAAATCGACCCTACCACTGGGGCAGCACAGGTGCCTGGCAGTAGTTCTGAAGTCGGCGTGCACTGTTTCCCACAGTAAAAAATAATTTTCTATTTTCTACCGTGGGGGCCATTTCCAGAGGTAATCAGCAGCATGGCCACATTGCTCATGCTGCCTGATCACCGCACAAGTAGCGCATGAGCCGATACCGCCAAGTAAACAGGTGGCAGTAAGGGCTCAGGCAGTAAATAGCCGCACGCTAATTTTAATATTAGCACACGGCCATTTACTGCCCCATTAAAAAAAGAAATTTTTACCCACTGCAGAAAATAATAGCCCAGCACACACCATTTTCATGCATCTAAGCTAGCAGAGGCCACTTTTTACTGCAGCTTAGAAAAATGGCCCCTATGTTTCTGTTTTACATCAACTAATTATCCCTGAATGAACTTAGGGCCCCTTTTACCAAGCTGCGGCAAAAGGGAGCCGGCGCTGGTGTCAGCGTGTGTTTTACACGTTCACTGAGGCCCCCTTTTACCACAGCTGATAAAAGGGAAGTCTCACCTTCCTACAGGAAATGGCCATATGACAAATAAAGCACTTGCCACGTGGCCATTTTTTTTGGGGGGGGAGCTCTTGAAGTGGCGGTAAGGGCTCACACGTTAACCTGGCAGTAACCAGGCAGCACTCGGCTCTGCTCAATTACCGCCGGGTACACTCTGGTGCTACAAAAATAAATACATTTTTGAGCACCGGAAATGACGGCATGCTAGGGGTAGGAAGTTCCGCTGGGCTGCTGCGGTAGCCTAGCGGTACTTCCTGTTTAGCAAACAGTAAGCCCACGTTGGGCTTATCGCTGCTTAGTAAAAGGAGCCCTTAGTTTTATTTCTTCTGCATCTTTTCAAAGCAATAATTTTGTGGGATTTCCTTTTTTATTATTCTTTATATA
Organism: Microcaecilia unicolor; assembly: GCF_901765095.1. Taxonomy (NCBI): domain Eukaryota; kingdom Metazoa; phylum Chordata; class Amphibia; order Gymnophiona; family Siphonopidae; genus Microcaecilia; species Microcaecilia unicolor. The sequence goes on along the minus strand of NW_021963522.1, from coordinate 29,368 downwards.
TGTATCCAATTATTTGGCCAGCTTGTCTTGTCCCTAATTTGTTGATAGTTTATTGGATGGCTTGTGTTGCTTACTAACTTTTATATCTGCTAATTAAAGCACATTGGACACGAGCCAACCTGAATCTTTCTGCTGTGCAAAGTATTATGCAAGACTGAAATCCCCAACCATGAAAGAACAGGGGTTGTTGATTTGAGAGACTTATCTCTTGAAAAACATCATACTAAACATTTCTGAACTGGCTCTTTAACATAAGTGGAGATTGCAGATTTTCCAAAGCACATTAAAAAAAAAAGTAGAGTACATAGACTGCCTTTCAAAGTTAAATTTGATAGTTTGGGACTATACAGCAGAGATGTCAAGTTTTCTTTAGGAAACACTACTAATCTTAAACAGCAATTGAACTGTGAAACTTAATAGAAATCTTTAAATTTCATTATTATTATTTTATTACTTTATGAGGGGTCTGGTGTAGACTAAGTGGCTGGATTTTCAGTTGACTTTTAATATGTATATTCAGCAATGTTATATGAATAACTAGTAGCACTAAATTATGTGCTAAGCAGTGACAATCACTATGCAGATAGATCTAGGGCCTCTTTTACCAAGCCATGCTAGCGATTCCCATGCAGCAATGCCAAATAGCCATGGATGGGCTTGGTCAGCATGCTGTGCCGGGAATCGCTAGAGCGGTTTAGTAAAAGGGGCATTTATGCTCCTATCAACATGCCGAAACCTATTCAGATAGATTACAGCTAAATATTGCACAACTATCAAAACAGCCCGGCCAATATTCAGGAGAGGCTCCTGCCCACTTAAATTACTTATCTGTGGCTATTACCAATATTCAATGGCACTATTAGGGGTCCTTTTACTAAGCTGTGGGAAAAAAGTACCTTGCGGTAGTGTGGGGGGCCATTTTTCCTGCACGACACAGACCTTTTTACTGCAGCTGGTAAAAAGCCCTAAAAAATGGCCATGCAGTAAGAAAACTCTTACCATGTGGCCATGCAGCGGAGAGCACTTACCACCACTCATTGAGGTGGTGGTAAGGGCTCCGGCAGTAACCAGGCAGCGAGTGGTGATGCCCATTTACCACTGGATTAGCACCACACTGTAAAAAAACAATTTTGCTGGAAATGGAGCGTGTTTGAGCCGGAGCTAGTGCCGTAAAATTGTGCCATATAAATAGCAGTCCTATCTTAAGAGGTTCAGCATATGCAATCAGTGGCTGAATATTCACTTAGCTGCATAAGCTTTAGAGGCCAAACTTAAACCGGATATTCAATGTCGGTGCACGGACATGGCCGGCATTGAACATCCAGGAATACAGCTGGTGGTGGACAAAAAAAACGCTGAGCACCACTGGCTGAATATTGGCTGGAGAAATATTTATTACACAAAGGAGTCTTTTACTAAAGTACGGTAAAATCTGGGCTTAATCTGTTCTAATGCGGGACTTTCCCTGCTCACTAAGCCCAGATTTAAGATGACACTTTATTAGAGCCTTTTCTTTTCTTTTTTATTTCTTTTTAATTTGCAGGTCATGTAATAATGTTTCCCATTAGCATTTGGATCTGCAAAATAATTAATGTGAGAATACTTATCACTTCCTTTTTATGATCACTAACCCTCAGATTCTATGTATGGTGCCCAGATTTTGGCACCGGATTTGCACACGGATCTTAATCTGTGCACAAATTAGTTAGCTTATAAGCCAATTAATTGCAATTAATTGGCATTAACAATTATTGCAGTTAATTGACAGTGATTGAAATTTGCACGCATGTTCCAAACACCCTATGACCCACATACTTAAATCCCCTAGCATGCAACTCAAAAGGGGTGTGGTCAAGGGGGAGTGGTGAGGACGTTCCTAAAAGTTGTGTGTGGGGTTATAGATTAGTCCCATTTCTATGCCAAATTGCTCAGAATTAGGCACCAGGTTTCACCTGTTGTAAGTACTGGCACTTAACATTTGGCATGGAAATGGGCTCTATGCGCTATTCTGTAGATGGTGCTCAACCGAGAACACTGTTTATATAATTGTGCTCCATGTGGATTTGTTTCTGGTTCTGAAATCTTGATGTCATTTATAGAATGGCCCCTAAGTGCTCCTGCGTTAATTCTGTGTTATCCAATTAGCGTATGCTAATCTTAACACACTAGTCAGATAACATGGGAATGCCCACTCTCCGTCCATGACATGCCCCCCTGAAAAAATGTTTTTAAAAATAGGTAATGTGGTTTAGCGTGCTCAAACAGGCATAATTACCACAATGTGCTTAATCCATTCTGTGGTAGCCTTTTAGTGTGTGCTAACTGTGTTTTAATGGCTTAACACCCTTCAGTAAAAGGGTCTCAAAGTGTTAAAATAAAACACCCAACATGACCATGTTATGTCCAATCAGACTGCATCAGGGGTATACAAACTCTAAAAGACAACTAAATATCAAAACTAAAATACTACAAATTGATAAATTCAATAACTTCAATATGAAAATAAAATCATTAAATGTGAAACAAAAGATTTATCATAAATAAATAAAACATACCAAACCTGTTGGTTGTTATGATTAAGCTTCACCACAAGCTGTATACTGTACTTCAAAATGAGCACCAAAATGGTCTAATAGAAGCCTGCCCAACCATGGTTTTTGATTTATTTGTTTTAATATGCCACCTTTTGTTGGATAACGGCAAAGCAGTGTACAATAATTAATAATAACTCTGTCATGGCATGAACGCCATCACATAATTCAACTTGAAGGAGGTACCAACAGTACTTCCAGGGACATTAGAATAGGGGTGGAGTCAAGTGAGCCAGGTGGATGGTGACAGCAAGATAGGTGGTAAACAATGGCTGATGAATAAAACAAAATATAATAAGAGCACCAGTCAGTAACAGGTACAAAGTATATTTAAACCACAAACGCTGCTGCAGACTTCAATTGGAGTGGAGGAGTGGCCTAGTGGTTAGGGTGGTGGACTTTGGTCCTGAGGAACTAGTTCAATTCCCACTTCAGGCACAGCAGCTCCTTGTGATTTGGGCAAGTCACTTAACCTTCCATGCCATATTGAGCCTGCCATGAGTGGGAATAGTGCAGGGTACAAATGAACAACAACAAAAAAAATTTGAAGGCCCTTTACCAAGCTGCGGCAAAAGGGGTGTTTTTGACATGCGCCGAGGCCCCCGTCTACCGCAGCAGGGTAAAAGGTAGGTTTCTTTTTTTTTTTAAAGAAATGGCCATGTAGAAAGTGAAGCACTTGCCGCGTGGCCATTTTGAGGGGAGCCATTACCGCCACCATTGAGGTGGCATTAAGGGCTCCTGCGCTAACCCTTGGGTAATGATGGCACCACTGGGGGTGGGAACTACCGCCAGGCTGCCTTTTAATGAGTGATTACCGTCTCTTTTTAAAGGGCCCAGAATGAGGACCAGGCAAACTTCCAGGCGCATCAGAACTATTTTCAAAAGAAACAAATTGATTTATGAAACTCAAAAGCTGCCATGCATCATTAATGCTCAGATTATATAAAATATTAAACACCACCTTTTAAACTGACAAATTGCCAGTTTTATGGGCAAAGCAGAATTTACCTGTCAAAAGCATTTTTCCACTAAAACGACAAGACTCTCAAAAAGTATTAGCTTAGAAAAAAGCCATCTGATTAAATACACTAACTGCATAACACATATTTGTTCCAATGATGTTTGTGCTCTAGTGACATCATGTATAATATTTTTAAAAATGGGAAATTCCCGAGATATTAAAAAAATGAAAAATTTCCCATATCATTTTGGTTTCAATATTTATATTTATTTGTATACCACCTCTATTTTCCCACCCTGGTCCCTTTAAGATGGCAACCAGGAGTATGGGACCAGATTATCTCAGCACAGTCATAACATTGGCACTTGCACTTCTTTCGTTCTTACCTCACACAAAAATCAATCAATGATAACGTGTTTGTTGGGTAATTAATTTGGCCGCAGCTTTATATATAAACCATAAACTTAACCAAATAACAGAATAACATTTCAATATGACCTTCAATACTCTTGTATTCATTTTAATAGCTAGTCGGTGCTGACCTAGCTAGACAACTTATTATCAAATGTATTCACACTCAATACTCCACTTGTAAAGTGAGACCTGCGGTGATGTCAAGGCCTCACTCTTGCTTATGGCAGTTTCACACACAAGCATATTACACACACAAGTATATTATTTATTTATTCAGAGCACTTATACCCCGCTTAATACCACTTAAAGCGGCCTCAAAGCGGCTTACAATGAACTGAGGAAACAAATACATTACAGTGTCAATATAGAGGGAAGCTAAACCCCAAATCCATTTAATTAATTATCCTTAAATGAAGGCCGCTTGAAATTCACATCAAATTTTCTGCTGCTGTGACTTAATAATTTTCCTTCTTGTAACTCAATATATAAAATTAAACAATCCTACCCCCAAATTAAAAACTAACTTTACAATTTATTCCTACATCCAACCAAAATTAGGGAAGGATTGGGTGGGATTAAATTTCAGCCTTCCAATGTCCTCGCACTTCAATCTTTCCAACCCACCTGCTGTATCTCTACAGCCCCCAGCCTACCAAAAATGCCGTGTTTCTCGAGCTCCTTTGCTCTGCTCCCAGTTCCAAACAAACTCCCTATATTAACCCCCCACAGCCCCAATCAAATTCCTTTCCAAGTTATCTTTAAAAAAAAAATTAAATTAAATGAATAACCTATCCTTGCTCTTCATTTAAAACTTTTTACTCCCTCGCGCTATTTAAATAAATAAATCAATGCAACATTAATTTATATCCCATACTACCTTAATAAATTTAACATTAAATTATTTCATCAATTCTATTTATAGAATAATTTCTCTCACTCTTCCTCTTTCCTTTACCCCTCCCTTTTTCAAACCATTCCTCTCTCCTCCTCTTTCAAAAGAAATCTATTAGCACTGCTGCAACAATGCCAATGTTATATGCCCAAAATTAATTCTATGTGCTTTTTTTTTTATTTTTCCAGGAATAACTCAGCTTGTGTTCAATGCAAGAGCATTATTTGATTTACACAATAATGGAGTGTTTTGCAGGCATTTGCATCCTTTGCATCTTATCATTAGGTATCCTGCTGTAACCTAAAACTAACGTGTTATGGTAGTATAACACGTTATTACCTTTTAACATGCATTAAAGAGCAAATAATGAGCCCTGTTTACTAAGCCGTGCTAGAGGCACACCTGCGTTTTTAGCACACACTAAACACTAGAGACATCCATAGGAATTTATGGATGTCTGTAGCATTTAGCATGCACTAATTTTAGCACACGCTAAAAATGCTGGCGCACCTTAGTAAACAAGGCCTAATGTGTGTTATTACATAAACGCACCTTAGTAAAAACCCCATTGAGCATCATATTGAAAATTGCTCCAGGTGTACATAGAATTCAATCTAATGAAATTGCTTACAAAATGGATAAAATAAAGAATCCTAGGCCCTCTTTACTAAGGTGTGCTAGTGTTTTTAGCGCATACTAAAATAAGTGTGCGCTAATGCTAGCGACATCCATAGGAATATATGGGTGTCTCTAGCATTAGCACATGCTAAAAACGCTAGCATGCCTAGTTGTGTGCACCTGGTCGCACCCAACGTGTGACCCCGGCCTAATATCATTTTTTACGTGTGTCCACTACACGCGCCAAAAATGTTTTTATTTTTCAGCGCATGGGCGTTAATCAGCATTTGAATGCATGTTGACCATTACGGCCCAGTTAACACATGAGACTTACCGCTAAGTGAATGGCTGGTGGTAAGGTCTCAGACCCAAAATGGATGCGCGCCAATTTTCATTTGCTGCACATCCATTTTTGCCCCCCCCCCAAAAAAAGGCATTTTTTAGAGGTGTACTGAAAAATGGAACTGTGTGTGGTGAAAACATGCGCCTACACTAGCGCAGGCCACTTTTCAGCGCACCTTAGTAAAAGGACCCCCTACAGCGTGGCTTAGTAAACATGGCCCAATATTATGTGCAGAACTTTGATGTTTTTTTTCTGATTTCCATTTTACCTTTGTCCCACAGCAGCTGTAAACCATCAAATATAAAATACATCTAAAAATGTCAATTATGATTTAAAAATAAACTAAATAGGATAAAACAATTGCAAGAATGATTTATACCCTTAAATTAAATCAAAATAAATCACACCATTTAATTTTAAATCAATGTGCAGCATCTAATACTGTCCCTTGGCAACAACAGCAACATAAAAACAATTACTATCTCAATTCATGGAATGTATTGCACTACTTAATAGATAAAAGCAAGATGTTCCACGCAAAACTAATTGAACTACTTTCTGGGTTATATCTATAGTCTGTACTATGCATGGATCAAAAAAAAAACCCCCACCCCAGACAGAATTCTCAGGTCCCCTTCCTCTGACACGTCCTGAAACTTTGGTATGGATTGGACACCAAATACCAGAGTAATTAAATGGGAGACATGCACACATAAATGCACACACCTGCATACACACACATGAATGCACACTTGTACACACACGCCTGCATGCACGCATACACACAAACATGCATGCCTGCACTCAGGCACAACAATTTCATAAGCCTTCTTTTTCTTCTGCAAACAGAATAAGAGAGAAGTATGATTATGTAATACTGAGCATACTTCATGCAATCTTATCTCATTACACCTCAAATTAAAAACTTTTCTTATATCTATGCATCTCTGCATGCTATAGTCAGGGCTATTCCTATGAATATGTTTTCCTGACACATACTCGATCATCATTTTCACTGGCATGGCCAGAGAAAAATAGGTGCATGGCAGTCCTATATACCATTTCTAGCTTGAGCTTGTGGGTTCACTCCTTAATTGAGAAAAGGGTTTGGGGGATACATGTTTCTACTACCTAACCACACTAAGCATCATGGATGGGGAACACTGATGACATGTAATAGATTTGTTTGTTAAAGAGACTGAAAAACCTGATCAAATTGAAGTCCTCCTTTAAATTTTAGATGCCAGAAAAGCTGGCACTTAATTCCTAAATATGAACAGATGTATTTTGGACATAATCCTATGCAAATAGGGAGAAATAATAGAAGAATTGCTGTTAACTAAGGAGAACAGTTATGTGACCTGACCCTAGCATTTACACAGTGTCTTCACTGAGAAATCAAGGGTCAATTGCTGTGACAAATTCATATTCTTATAATTCTCATTCAAATGATGCATATGACTTAACGTTGGTCTGCAATTTTCATATCATTCAATCAGAGGGCAGAGGTGGAAAACTGCAGAAGCATGATAGATGAGATTCATATGTTCAAAGTGTTAATTTTTAACACTATCCTGAAATTTTTGTCTCCTGGATTCCTTTAATGATTATTTTAAAATCGACTATGCCAAACTACAGATGGAATTAAATTAAATATTGTTTTAGTTGGAATAATGTATATAAAAAAAGTAATCAGAGAGTCAGTGACATTAGTTCAAATTCCAGACCCCAAGCAAAATTTTTTAGAGCTCTCCTTTCCTCTAGAAAAGAGGAAGGGGATCGTCCTCCCACTGAACATACAAGAATAGTGAGATACCAGGTCCCCTTGCCCTCCCCCAATAACATAACACTTGGTGCTCTCCTTTCTACTCTCCTGCTCCCATCATCCCCAGATCTTCTTCAACTCCACTCACCTATATGCGCTGCTCCAACTTTATGCATGCCCCTCACTCCTTCCCCACCTACTTCTAGCACAGTTGGTAATCAAAAATGAATCATTGCAGGAAGAAGCAGAAGGGCCTCGTGCGCAGGTAGCTAGGTGCAGTGGCGTTCCTGGGGTGGCTGACACCCGATGCGCCCCCCCCCGGGTGCAGAGCGACCCCAACACCCCCCTGCAAAAGGCCACCTCCCCGGTGAAAGGACACACCCCCCCCGGCGAAAGGACACCCCCCGGGTGCATTTTACCTGCTGGGGGGGTGCTCCGCGCCTGTCGGCTTCGCTCGTTCCATGCTCCCTCTGCCCTGGAACAGGTGCGCGGCACCCCCCCAGCGGCTTGCACCTGGGGCGGACCGCCCCCCCCCCCCCCCCCTTTGGTACGCCACTGGCTAGGTGCTGAGTCACATGTTTGTCTGGATCAACATGCTGGTACAGCAGCAATATCTGGAGGAAAAGTTCATAGTCTGCTATTGAAACAGACATGGGAAGCAACTGCTTGCCCTGGGATTTGTAGTATGGAATATTGCTACTCTGAGATTCTTCATGGAATCTTGTCACTCTTTGGATTCCAGGATCTTGCTATTCTTTGGGATTCTACATGGAATGTTGCCACAATTTGGGTTTCTGCCAGGTACTTGTAACCTGGCTTGGTCTCTGTTTGGAAAAGAGGATACTGGGCTAGATAAACCATTGGTCTGACCCAGTATATAAGTACATAAGTACATAAGTAAGTACATAAGTAATGCCACACTGGGAAAAGACCAAGGGTCCATCGAGCCTAGCATCCTGTCCACGACAGCGGCCAATCCAGGCCAAGGGCACCTGGCAAGCTCCCCAAACGTACAAACATTCTATACATGTTATTCCTGGAATTGTGGATTTTTCCCAAGTCCATTTAGTAGTGGTGTATGGACTTGTCATTTAGGAAACCGTCTCACCCCTTTTTAAACTCTGTCAAGCTAACCGCCTTCACCACGTTCTCCGGCTACGAATTCCAGCTTAATTATGCGATGGGTGAAGAAAATGTTTCTCCGATTTGTTTTAAATTTACTACACTGTAGTTTCAACGCATGCCCCCTAGTCCTAGTAATTTTGGAAAGCATGAATAGACGCGTCACATCCACCTGTTCCACTCCACTCATTATCTTATAGACCTCTATCATATCTCCCCTCAGCCGTCTTTCCTCATAGGGAAGTTGTCCCATCCCCTGAATCACCTTTGTTGCCCTTCTCTGTACCTTTTCCATTTCCACTATATCTTTTTTGAGGTGCGGCGACCAGGATTGAACACAATACTCGAGGTGCGGTCGCACCATGGAGCAATACAATGGCATAATAATATCCTCATTTTTGTTTTCCATCCCTTTCCTAATAATACCCAACATTCTATTTGCTTTCCTAGCCACAGCAGCACATTGAGCAGAAGATTTCAACGTATCATCAGTGATGACACCTAGATCCCTTTCTCGGTCCGTGACTCCTAACGCGAAACCTTGCATGACGTAATTATATTTTGTGTTCTTCTTTCCCACATGCATCACTTTGCACTTGCTCACATTAAACGTCATCTGCCATCTAGATGCCCAGTCTCCCAGTCTCGTAAGGTCCTCTTGTAATTTTTCACAATTCTCCCGCAACTTTATGACTTTGAATAAGTTTGTGTCATCAGCAAATTTAATTACTTCACTAGTTACTCCCATCTCTAGGTCATTTATAAATATGTTAGAAAGCATCGGTCCCAGCACAGACCCCTTGGGAACCCCACTAACTACCCTTCTCCATTGAGAATACTGACCATTTAACCAGTGCTTTTTTTGTAGAAAAAAAGGTGCCGGTACTCATTATGGGCGGGGTCACCACATATGGCTCCACCCCTATGATAGCCACACCCCTTATGCCAGCATATAAACATACATCATTGAAAATATTGTACCAGTATAGGAGAACAAAAGTGTGATTTTTTTTCATTATAAATAATTTCTGTAAGCTGTTACAGCTCCAGTACACCCAGTGCAAAATAAGACAGCAGATATAAGTTCTCAAATTGGACATATTTCAAACACTAAAATGAAATAAAATGATTTTTTTCTACCTTTGTTGTCTGGTGACTTTGTTTTTCTTTCCATATTGGTCCCAGTCTCTGATTCTGCTGCTCTCTATCTGTTCCCTTAACTCCGTTTCCAGGGCTTCCTTTCCATTTATTTCTTTACTTTCCACCTTTTTTCTTCATTTCTTGTCCTACATCCATAAGTAAAAGCTGTCCCCTGGATCCAGTTTCTGCCTATCTCCTTCATCCAAGTATGGCTACTCTCATACTTATGCTTATGCAGAAGTCAGTAGGCACTCAGGAGGCATATGCTCACAGACACTGTGGAAGTCTCACTTCTCACATCTGTTTTTTCTGATAATGGAACATTTGTGTGGAAGGGGGGGGTGGGGCCAGTGCAGAGCCTGTGAGCATATGCCTCACAGGTCCCGCCCCAACCTTTGCAGATATTGCTGATGTGCTGCCAGATCACACCAAGCCAGGGTTCAGCTATGTATAGTGGTGAGCAGTGAGCCACAGTTCTCAATCATAGCATCCTCATACACATCTTGAGGGAGTTTACACAACTGCAAGAAGCAAAGTTTCAAATACTTAGTCATGAATGAAGCCGCATATTCTCACCTCTAACACTACCTGAGGTACCTTATTGAACAAAAATGAGTAGAATGACTAAATCTTCCTATGTAGATTTTCAGCTAGCTAAAAATACATGGATTCATCCCATTTTGTCATTCACCCCACCTGTCTACTTCCAGTGCCTTCTTGAACCATCCTCATGTCAATCACTCCTGCATCCTTCTGCTTGACAACATTACTTTTTACATCTTTAGTCCCATTATCCTCCCCTATTATAACAGCTTGATCCCCCTCCATTTCTTTCATTAATATATATACTCCATTTCCCTCTCATATTACAATGATCCCCATTCCTCCCTGATTCCTGCATAACCCAAACCCTTGGTTCCATTGCTCCTTCTATTAGTTATCCATTCCCCAGTTTCAGTGCTCCCTTCACCTTCAGTTCTTCATAGTTTATAGGGGGGGGGGGGGTGCCAGAGACCTAGCAGTTGCCCTGGCTGTGTTAGATAAGGCTGGGGCCCAGGGAAAAAAATTGAGAGGGGGAACCTCAAAACCCGCTAGCAGGCTGTGCCTTCTTCAGCTTCAGTAAGGCCCTCTCTAGAATGGGTATCCAGGGCAGTTTTCCTGTTTGTGCTCCCCACAACACTGGTCCATCGACTCTGCAACTCTTTTACCTCTGGGCTTTACACTTCCCACTTGCCAGCCACAGGGATCCTCATTTTTCTACTCATCCATTCTCCTCGTATTCCTCCCACTTCTATGGTCCTTTCCCTCCTTTTTATCATACTGTCGCAGGGTCCTCTGCCTTCTCTCACAACCATTCTTCTGCTCTAGTCACTGTTGCTTCTACAGCTGGTGGGGAATCTTCCACTGTTTGCCACTGACGGTAAGTGGTGCCTTTTGTCTTCTACTGCTGCTAGGACAGATCAGGCCCTTTTGCTTTTATTGTCACTGAGAAAGGTCATATTCTTCTCCGATCATCATCATCCCTTTCTTGATCCTGTTCTTCCTTTTCTCCTGCTTCTGATACTGGATCCTTTTTCCTTGCTCCCACTTCTTTCAGTGTTTCCTGCTCTTCCACCAACTTAAATTTCAGCTGGGCTATGCCTCATGGTCTTTGTCACCCTCTGACATCTGCAACAATTAAAAGAACAGACAAATCTGAAGTTAGTACTCCCTTTTCTTTGCTACCACAGGCAGAAAAAGCATGTGTAGATCTTTGCTCCATTTAGGGACAATTCCCCCCTATAGTCAATGCTATTTAACCAGCCAGAATGGCCGGTTAAATAGTACTTAACTGGCTATCCGTGAATACCCAGTGGGAGATGGCCAGTTATCTCCTGCTGAATATTCCCAGTCAGTGCTTAGCAACTGATTGGTTATACCACACATTATAACCAGTTTGATCTCACCGCTGACTGCGGGAGTTAGCCGGGCTGCCTCCATGGTCTGAATATTGGTCCTAATTTAATTCTGGCCCTGATCAGATGGGGGAAAATCATATACATTCAAGGACAATACCTCAAAACTGGTGGTGCTTAGTAACCTTACCATACTTCATTCTAGAAATCCACTTTATTAACTGGATAGCCCGACTATTTCATTGAGTACTAGATTAGAGGATACCACACAACTTGTGCACTCGGCACTTGCTCCACCTCACTTGCAAACACCACACCAAACGCATCTTGAAGAAGGTTGGATTTATTTTGGCCGCAGCCAGGAACGTTTTACATTACAATTCAGAACAACATTATAACATATTATAACATAATTATTGTCATAACCACATAACTAACATTTATCATCAATTAATAACTTGGGGTACACAGCTTCGGGTCTTGCAAATGCTTAGTATGCCCCACAGGTTGCCGCCCAAGCAGCCTGTGGGTTCCCTGTGCCAATTACCAGCACCCGTAGACTCCTGGCACATCCCGCTTAAGGATGCCCAGCCATAATATCCAAAACGGCGTTCTGGACCCGGCCGCCTAAGCCAGGAGACACGCTGTCCAGATTTTCCTGCTGCCACTATGCAGCCGTACTGTTGCTTATGCTTATCACTTTGCAAGAGGTCTTTCTGCCCCTGTTATCAGCATCTCAGTTAGTACTGTTACTGGTATGTTGCTGTGTACCCCCTGGTGTCATTGCGTCAACCTCTCCTCTTACCGCCACTGACCATGGCCACGACACCTCGTTCGCCGTGGTCCCCCATTGTTCGGAGAGAAAGGAAAAGTGAAAGGAAGGGAAGGAAAGGAGAATTTCCTTTCCATTCGGGACAGCAAGGAGAGAGCAGTGCTCTTACCTTTGATCCATCGGAGAGTACCGCTGTTGTCTTTTTGATCCCCCGTCGCCGCGTGGGTAGACAAGCAGGAATTGCTAGAACCGTTGTGGCGCAGCGAGGGGTGCTTGCAGAGGTCGAGGCAGGCAGGGCGCAGCGCACGCGTGCATTTGAAAACCCCGTGGTCGCTCCTCTAGGCGGGCAACGAGTACTGACATCGCGATTCGCGACGTGGTGAACGGTATGTTATAAAAATTATAAATATATAGATAAGGGCAATGGCCGTTGGAGGGTGCAGCTGCTGAGGGGATTGCTGCGGTGCACGGGGCGCAGCGGATCGCGAGGAGTAGGAGATATAAAAACAAAAGAAATATAACAAAGGAGGGGGTTTCCGCATCGGGGTGTGGCGTGTGTCTGGTGCATGGCGCTCCCAGGAAAGAGCCGGGCGAGCAGCGGTGGGAGCAGGGGATAGAGATTTTGCCAGCGCGCGATTGGCGGTGTGGTCTCGCGAGCGCGCGATCGGCGGTGTGGTCTCGCTCTCGCCGCCCGGGCTGGGCACCAGAGAGGGCTCCACATGTTCGGGGGGAGCAGAGGACAGAGGTGGTGAGCGAGTGCACGGCAGTTGCAGGGCGAGTAACAATTTCTAGAGCGTGGCTCAGGCTAAGGCTACCATTGGCTATAGCGGTGCGTCCCGAAGGTATGGGGTGAGCTGGGAGCAAGCAGGAGGATTCAAAAAAAAAAAAAAAGAGAGAAAAAACGTGGTGGCAGCCTGCACCCTCCTCTCACCTCCCCCCTCCCTCCCCCACGTCGCAGGCCATCGGCCCGGTTGTGCTCAGCCTCCCTTTAGGAGGTGTGGCTGGGTTCTTTCATGTTCTTTCTCTGAATTCAGTGTTGCACAATTTATCCAAATCAACAGACTGTTGCCCAGAGCTTGAGAAAGTGTGCTAGCAGCAGTGGCTGTTTTTGCAGCACGCCAGGCCCCTTTTACCGCAGTGGGTGAAAATAACCAAAAATGAAATGGCCAAGCAGCATGGGTTAGTGGTAGAATAACACATCTTAATGGTAGCCCATGCCAATAACTACATCCTTTTTTCCTAAAATGTATCTTTCATGTTTCACATAACAAGTGCATAAAGGTCCGTTTCTCCATGTATTTTTGAAGTGGTTCTATGTCTGTAGATCCAGTTCTAAAATATTAGTGGAACTTGAGATATTCTGACCTTGAAGTCTCAGTTCCAATGTGAACATCCTTTCTAAAATGCGCTCTGTATCTAAATAGACCCTGCTTGTAAAGCATTGATTTTACAAATGTTTCAGAAGGTACTGAAATTATATAATTATACGTTTGTAGCAGCAAGAGTTTCAAATATACCTGCTGGACTTGTATTTCTAATTTAGTCTAGTGCATTGCCTTTGTAGAATTACATTGTAATCCTGTGAGTGTCTGAGTGGTGCATTCATTATAGTTTGTAGATCCAGCAAATTCATGGTATTTTTTTAATGTTTTACCTATGTTAATGATTCCATATTCTGCTTATTCTTTATTACAGCTGCTGACACTAAGCACAGAATTTCTCATTTTAACCTCAATCTCCTTATGAATAATCTTGAATTTTATACTGCCAGAATAGATAAAATGAAAGCAATATTGTGTTGGCTTCTACTGTTACCTAAAAATAATTATTGTATGTGATCTCTTTTCAGGGCTTTCAAGGCAAAACTGGTCCTCCGGGTCCAGGAGGGGTCGTAGGTCCACAGGTACCATCCTATTTATTCATTATTGCACACAGTAAAATAATAGATTATAAATATATTCAATTGTGATTTTTTCTTGGACAAGTATAGCTGTAAGGATTGTTCACATAGACAGTCCTGACATTCCTGGCACTCCCATTCATGATTTCCCTTAGCATTCCTTAGTAAAAGGAGTTCTAATTTGGCCATTTTTCAGCACTATTTAACAGGCCAGGAATGGCTCCTGGCCAGTTAAATAACATTTAACCGGCTAAGTGCTAATATTCAGCATGAGATAGCAGCTTATCTCCACTGAATTTTAGTGCAGAGTGGTTAACCAGCTATATCGTGTGGTAGAACCAGCTAGCCAACAAATATTCAGCGCTTTGCCAGCTAAGTTTTAAGGCTAAATCAGACTGCCTAAATTCCTATCTTTGTCCGCTATAAAATTAGCCAGCAGCGCTGAATATTAACTTTGCTGGTTAAGTTTAAACCGTCAAAAAAATACAAAAACAGATATTCAATTCCAGTCACCGGAAATGGTCCAGCACTGACTATCCAGAGCTAAGCACCGATCACGGCAGACTGGATTTAGTGTGTGCTAAGTGGTAAGAAGCCCATAGGAATATAATTGGCTGCATGGCATATAACACTCACTAATCATTAGTGCACCTTAGTAAAAGGTTAGGAATTAAGCTGATATCATATTATGACAGATATAAACACAGCAACTAGCTTTGTGGATTGAGCAGCAGCAGCTGGTTTACTTAAACAATTTATATTATGCATCCCAAAGTTAAACAATTCCATATTGCCCCCAGCTGTCTTTATCATCCTCCATGAAATCAGCTAGGCCATCTCTTTCCGCAGCCACATTAGCCTGCCTTTGAATAAGTGAGGGTGAGTCATCATCCATCCTTCCAGAGAGTTGGTATGTACCCTCTTCTGGTATCACTAAATACCAATTTTCCCCATGCTGGATCCCGGGAATCACCTGACATGCCAACAGCCAAATAATTTTATCAACAATGAGAGTAATTTTAGAACAGGTTGCCTAGATAGGAAGCCCAAGTGGATTCCTATTCTGGGTCTGTTTTATAACACATAGAGGTATGTCTGCTAAAGTGTGCTAGTAAGTGGGCTTAGTAGGTGCTAATGTGGGACTTTCCCACTCACTAAGCCCATTCTAGTGTGCTCAGGAAATGGGACAATTTTCAGCATTTCTTTTTCAGGTCATGTGTCAATGCTTGCATTAGTGAATGTAACCGGCAAAAAATTGACAAGGGAGCACTTACCACCTCCTATTTAGGAGATGCTAAGAGCTCCCACGTAATGGACAAGCAAAACAGTTAGTGTGCGCTAATCGGAATGGCTAGCTGGATAGCGTGTTCATGCCCATTCTCCATCCCAATGCATTCCCTCCAGAAAATAAATACAAAAAATAATAAATAATGTATACTTAGCACACGCAAACAAGTTACTACTATTACTACCATAAATCATTTCTATAGTGCTACCAGTCATACGCAGTGCTTTACAATTTAACAAGAAAAAACACAGTCCCTGCTCAAAAGAGCTTACAATCTAAGTCAGGACAGACAGAAAGGACAAATAAGGGATAAAGGTAGGATAGACAGATAGGACATAAGGGAAAGGGATTATTAAAGAGAGGAAGACAAGATAAGGTTACGAGCAGATGACAGGTTAGGAATTAAAAGCAGCATGAAACAGGTAGGCCTTTAGCCCGAATTTGAAGGCGGCCAGTGATGGAGCTTGACGTAATGGCTCAGAGTCTATTCCAGGCATAAGGTGCGGCAAGATAAAAGGAACGGAGTCTGGAGTTAGCGATGGAGGAGAAGGGTACAAGTTACTACAAACACTAACATGCTTTGCGATAAGCATTTTCACACATGCTAGGAGTGCTTTAGATCATAACACCCTTTAGCTAACATGCACCATAGATGCTTGCATGTCTTTATAAAATAGAAGTGCAATCCTGAAGAAATTATCAGTAAAGTGAACTTGCATACATTTATACCTACTTGGGAAGAAATGTAAATGTACTAATGTACAGTAGACATACATTATAAAACAATCTGCTGGATCCTATATAGGTCACCCAATGTTGGGCATGCAATTTTGGGCATAGATCACAGATCTGTGCACAAACTAATTAGCTAATTAAGTGTTAACAAGTACTTAATTGACAGTAATTAGGAGTTATGTGTGGCTTTGCCCTACACCCTTTTCTATAACATGCACGCCTAAATTTATAGCATGCAACTCCAAAGGGACCATGGTCGTGGGACAGGCATGGGTGAGTTAAGGGCATTCCAAGAAATTAGGCACAATGCTATAGAATATCTGCATTTGAGCATCTAACTGCCATCAGCTGTGCACGAGCATTTACATCAGCCTTTCTGAGGCGTAAATGTTCACACCCAAAGTTAGGCATGAAGGGCCACATTCTATATATGGTACTCAAAATTGCACTTGCAAATTTGAGTATGTGCCCAAGTTGTGGATGCAATTTAATTGGTCAATGAGCCAATTAATGCTAATAACTGGGCCCTAACAATCAATTATTAGCATTAATTAGCAAAAATGTGGATTTACATGTGCATCTTGCTATGCAGTATTCTGTAAAGATGCACGCTAAATCCTTTAGCGTGCAACTGAAAGGGGGGCGTGACCAAGGGAGGGGCATAAGCGAGTCAGGGGCATTCAGTAGAAATGCACATGGCATTATGGAATTTGGGTCCATGCCTAGGTTATGCGCTAGAATTTACGCCAGCTTTCAGTAAATGCTCACGCCTAAAAGTTGGGTGCAGATCCTGGAGGTACACACATTCTATAAATGGCACCCAACTTGGAGCACTGTTTATAGAATACCGGTGAGTGTGAGTTTTGCTTAATGCTCAAATTTGGGCATCATTTATAGAAATTCCCCAGAAATGCACTAATCTAATATTCTGTAAAGATCGGGTTTGCTGTCGCGTCCCGCGCTCCTACCTGCTCTTCCGCTGCGGGGGGGCAGGAGCCAGCATCCTCCGCGGCGCGGGATGGCTGCCCGGAGGCTCCAGCGTGAGGGTGGGCGCTGCCGCGGAGATGGCGGGTCGGGCCGAGACCGGCGGATGGCGATGGTGACCACCGGTCTCTTTGTCACCGGGTGTGGAGGCGAGGTTCACGCCGCCCAAGATGGCAGCGCTAGTATGCTAGGGTCGGTGTCTCCCTCCCTCCAGAGCCGGGGGACCTGGAGCTCCGCCTACAAAGCGCCAGATTGGAGGGCCGAGGCAGTGGCTCCGCCTGGGGGATCGGGCAGAGCCAATCCGAAGGGCTCTGCCGATTCCCGGGGCCGGATTGGTGGTTTTCTCCCTTGAGGTGGGGCGGCTAATGGGGCTCGATATTTAAAGATGGAATCTAAGCAGATACTTTGCTTCAGGTTCTGTTCCCGAAGCCCGCTCCGTTGTTCCGGTTGTTACTTCCTGGTTCTGCCCAGAGACTTGCTTTGAACCTGACTACTGTTTGCTAGCCGCCTTTCCAGAGACTTGCTTTGAACCTGACTACTGTTTGCTAGCCGCCTGTCCAGAGACTTGCTTTGAACCTGACTACTGATTGCTAGCCGCCTGCCCAGAGATTTGCCTTGAACCTGACTACTGTTTGCTAGCCGCCTGTCCAGAGACTTGCTTTGAACCTGACTACTGATTGCTAGCCACCTGTCCAGAGACTTGCTTTGAACCTGACTACTGATTGCTAGCCACCGGCCCAGAGACTTGCTTTGAACCTGACTGCTGCTGGCTAGGGCCCACACCTCCCGACTCCAGCCAGGTCAGTCCGTCAACCCCGCAGTTCCAGCAGTCCTGCTGACCGCCTGCAGCTGGGGGCTCAACCCCTGGTGAACGGCGGTCGCCGCGGGTGAAGATTCGGGTTGCTCGGCTGTCCTTTGAGGTCCTTTGGGGCCTTACGGGACCTAAGGGCTCACTGACATTGTGGACAAGACATTTGCAGAGCACCCTTTATGAATACTAGCTTAATGGGATCATCCCAACATTAATTGAATTTTCCCCCATGTGTGTGAATCGCGTCTCTGCCTACATTCTGCCCAAAATTTGACCCCACATATGCCAACACCTGTGTCACATAAAAGTACATATATTCTTGTCATTACGCATACTGTTCCACATTATCCCCTGGATTCTATGTATCACGCCGAGATTTCTGTGTGGAAATCAAAGTGTATTTCATAACAATGCAGATAACTTAATTAGTTAACAAGTTAATCAGTGCTGATAATTGGATGTTAACAAGCAATTATCAGCACTGATTGGCATTAATTTGAATTTACACACACTACCTGCTAAGCGTATTTTGCAAAGTGGTGTGCGTAAATTTTAATGCATGCTGCTGATAAGGGGGCATGGCTATAGGTGTAGAATGGGCAGGTCATGGGTGTTAAACTACATACAGGGTTATAGAATACATCTGCTCTGCACCTATCTTAGGCATCAGTATTTACACCAAATTTTACTTGGAATAAATGGCTGCGCTTAGAGTTAGGTGCTGTCATGGCTGCTCAGTGTATTCTATATATCGCATGGAAATTTAGGCTTATTCGATAAAATATGCCTAAATTAAGGCATACTTTATAGAATGCACTTAGGCAAATTTCATTTTGGTGCCCAATTTTTAGGCACAATATAGAATCTAGTCCAATCAGTGCAATTCTATAACTGGGTATGAGAAAATTGGCACATACACAACATGCTATTCTATAATAGAACCATAAGTGCCTTAACACTTAACTGCAAGAGAGATATAGACTTAGGCATAGCAGAAAAGAATGCAGGTGTATCCCCAGCGTACTTCTGTAACTTAGACATATGAGAATAGACTGGAAGACCTGAATATGTATACCTAGAGGAAAGGAGGGACAGGGGAGGTATGATACAGATGATTAACTTGAAAGGTATTAATATAGAAACAAATATTTTCCAGAGAAGGGAAAATGGTAAAACTAGAGGACATGAATTGAGGTTGTGGGGTGGTAGACTAAGGAGTAATTTCAGAAATTCTTTTTCACGGAGAGGGTGGTTGATGCCTGGAATGAGGTGGTGGAGAAAGAAACTGTGGTGGAATTTTAAAAGGCGTGAGATGAACACAGAGGATCTCTATTTAGAAAATGAATGGTATTTAGAAAAAACAAAACTTAAAGGGTTGCATATTGTAAGGGGTTACTGAGAGGACGGTCTCAGGGAAAGCGAGAGCAGCCCCGGGGAGGGTACAAGACATGCGCAGATCCCTTATAGACGGGGAATGCGCCCTCTGGTGGTCAAGAGACCAATTAGAAGAAAGACGAGCCTAGGAACCATGATTCCCACAATGCACCTGACCCAACACAAGAGGGGAGGAGCAGATTGGGAGATGGTCTCTGATCAGGGTGATGAAGAGCAGCTGAGGGAACCCTGGGAGGAAGTAGAGGAGATGGAATCGGATAAAAAGGAGGAGAATGAGAGAGAATGGAGGTGGCAGCATGTGCACAGACTGCTGGTGTTAAGGTGAAGAGCTTCCTGGCTAAGGTATTGCCTCAACTGTCTGGAAAGGGGAGGACAGGATTGATATAGCTGGGAAGAAACCTGTGGCAGCAAGTGCTTAAGAAGGCTAAGGGTATGAGAAGTTAAATTATATTACAAAACTGAAATTGGACCAAATTACAAAGACACACATAAACTCTTCCAACTTGTGAACAAACTACTAGATACCACAGTCCAACCAACAATAAAGACACACCGGGAGCAGACAATCTCGCAAGATATTTCAACGAGAAATCGTACAATTGCGACTTAAGATACCTGTCAGTACCATCGACTATGCAGAACTCCTCGACTGTTTAGACCCAGACCCTGGCGTATACCCAGCAGACAGAACATGGACCAACTTCGAGACATTATCAGAGGATGCCATTTCTCAAACGCTCAAAAGATTGCTAAATCTAACTGTAAACTAGACATATGTCCAAACAACCTTATGACGTCTGCTCCTCAACAATTTATAACAGACATAATGAAACACTTAAATTACATGCTACAAAATGGACTCTTTCCGAAGGAGAAAGGAAACATAGTACTCACCCCCATACCCAAAGACACAAAGAAAAGTGCCAGTGAAATAACCAACTACAGGCCAGTAGCATCCATTCCCTTAATAATCAAACTTACGGAAGGAATGGTAACCAAACAATTTACAGATTACCTAAACAAATTCTCAATACTCCACAACTCCCAGTCAGGATTTAGGTCTAACCACAGTACTGAAACAGTACTAGTTGCACTCATGACTAAATTCAAACAAATGATTGCAACTGGAAAGAACATATTACTCCTACAATTTGACATGTCAAGCGCCTTTGAAATGGTTGATCATGGAATACTATTACACATCCTTGAGTACTTTGGAATTGGAGGTAATGTTCTCAACTGGTTCAAGGGATTCCTAACCACACAATCATACCAAGTGACATCTAACTCGACTACTTCAGCCTCATGGATACCTGAATGTGGAGTTCCACAGGGATCCCCCCTCTCGCCGCCGACTCTATTCAACTTAATGATGATACCCTTGGCCAAACTATTATCAACCCTTAATCCTAATAGGGGATATATCAAACCAAAACCTCAACCCATATATATAAGCAGATGACGTAACGATCTACATCCCATTTAAACAAGATCTAAAGGAAATCACCATTGAAATCAACCAAAGTCTTCATATCATGCACTCATGGGCGGATGCATTTAAGCTAAAACTTAACGCAGAAAAAACCCAATGCCTAATACTCACTTCACAACATAACACAAACAAATCCACTACCATCAATACACCAAATCTGAACCTGCCAATTTCAAACATCCTAAAAATTCTTGGAGTTACCATCGATCGACACCTAACACTGGAAAGTCACGCGAAAAATACAACCAAGAAGATGTTCCATTCAATGTGGAAATTAAAAAGAGTAAGACCTTTCTTCCCAAGAACCGTTTTCCATAACCTTGTACAATCAATGGTGCTCAGCCATCTAGACTATCGCAATGCACTCTATGCCAGCTGCAAAGAGCAAATAATCAAGAAACTTCAGACAGCCCAGAACACTGCAGCAAGACTCATATTCGGTAAAACAAAATATGAAAGTGCTAAACCCCTATGAGAAAAGTTACACTGGCTCCCACTGAAAGAACGCATCACGTTCAAAATATGCACTCTAGTTCACAAAATCATTCACGGAGATGCACCAGCCTACATGTCAGACTCGATAGACCTACCACCCAGGAATGCTAAAAGATCATCCCACACATTCCTTAATCTGCACGTCCCCAACTGCAAAGGCCTAAAATACAAACTAATGCATGCGTCTAGCTTTACCTACCTGAGCACACAGCTATGGAATGCATTACCGTGCAACCTAAAAACGATCTACGAACTAACTAACTTCCGCAAACTATTGAAGACCCATCTCTTTAACAAGGCGTACCACAAAGAGTAGCAAATATGAACATATATAACTCCTCCATATATTCAGAACTGTCTTACTATATCTGCTTGTTATACTATCATGTCTCTTATTATAATGTTACCCAAGATCCTTCTGTACCAGTAATTGTATATTTTCTAACTGTATTTCCACTTACCACGATGTATTGTAAGCCTCATTGAGCCTGCAAAAGGTGGGAAAATGTGGGATACAAATGCAATAAATAAATAAATATTGTGTGTCTTGCAAGGAGCTGCTATGGAACTTGATACCTAGCAACTAACAGAGTAAAAGAGAGAGGGTAAAGGTCATTGAACTATACTCAGGGAATTAACAGGAAATCTCTGTTTGGCATTGTGAACATGAACTTGTCAAAGACTGCAAATTGAGATTGTTGTGCTGTGTTGCTGAATTCACTACAATTGAACGGCTGTGAATAAAAGTGAATCCCTTTATTATAAGACTGTTGGAGTTTCTGTCTGTTTGTTGGGGGTCATTATTGAACGGCAAACTAAAAGAAGCAGTCCTGTGAGGAAGCGGTGGCAGAAGGGTGAGGAATTGAAATCAACTGGTGCTGCAAGGGAGAAAGATCAGCAGTGAAGCATGTCTGCTAAGCAGGGTCAACCTGGGCCAAAGAGCAGAAGGGTGACCTGCTGACAATATGTATTTGCATGTCAAGTGGTATTTAGATGGCAACTCTGACCATATCAACTAAGTCCAGTGCTGGTCTGGCTTGTACGGTCTGAGTCCTGCATATAGCTATTTGGTTGTAGGATAAACTAGAGAGAGCTTTGACAGAAACTCCAGTAATTTAAAACGTGAGGACAGTATCAGGCAGACTTTTACAGTCTGTGTCCCGCTAATGACAAGACAAATTCGGATAGGATAGAGTGGGCTTTGACAGCAACTCCAGTAGTTGGAACATAAGGGCAGAGCCAAGTGGATTTCTACGGTCTCTGTCCCAGAAACACCAAAGAAAGACCATGATCAAGTATATAATATCACGTAGTTGCTCGTTTAATCTTGAATTTGGAGGAGTTAATTCTCCCTCTAGTAATCCCCTGGGGAATCTATCCAGTTTTGTTTTTATTATTACCCTCTTTTCCAATAGTCCAGGGGATTACACAGAGGACTAGAACTTTGCCAAGGAAAGGTGTTTGGTTGCTTAGAGGAAAGGGAAAGAAAATGCATCATCTGCTCACCCCGCTTTTATTCCTATTTGTTTATATACCTCTATCCCTTCTCCTACCCTGGTATCCAAATCCTTTATCCAACTCCAAAGAAGAAGAAGATGGCCAGGGGTAATGTTGAAGAGCTCTGTTGAAGAACCACAACAAAGATTTTAGTGAAGCGACCTGACACGCATAATAATGTTTATATTTTCTGTATTTTTTTACCATAATTTGGTGTAGTGTTCATTTTTGGTGTTCATCAAAACCTCTTTGCCTTGAATTTCTTGCTGACTGCTTAGGTGAAAAGAAAAACTATGGATGAAGTGAAAAACAGGTTGCCAGGATGGCTTGCACCATGATACTTTTGGCTCCCCATCAATCTAGCCCAGAGCCTGTTTTTTTTCATGAAGAAATATAGGAAAGTACATGTTGGAACCTTTAAAATGGTTTAGGGTCTAAAAAATATATTCTGTAGTCTTGTAGACATTAAGGTTATATAGCATACTGTACCAATGCTTGCTTGGTGGAAGGAAATTTACCCATAATGTTACCTTGTGGGAATTAGAATACAACTTTTTATTGTGCCTTTATGTTTCATCACACCGAGCTTCCAAAGCTTCTTTGTAACCTCATGGTTGTTACCTGAAGTGCAAGGCTAACAAGGCTACCTTGGGCCACATGTTTTGGTTATCCCCCCCCCCCCCCCCCCCCCCGTGATGGAATTCTGGATGAATGTGCTGGATTTTATTCATCTACAGTGGCGGCGTAGGGTATAAATACCTGTGTTGTTTGGTCAGTATCATATAAATTGCCCTACCCCGAGGGGACTGCAATCATTTTTGACGAGAGCTGTACTGATGGTGCAGAAAAGTATTTTACTGGTATGGATTATGGCAGATTCTCCTTCACTGGCATTATGGGGAATACAAATGATGCAATTGCTTACCATGGAATGCTATGATATTTTGGATGTGGATTCACCACGGGGAGAATTTGTTTTAGATTACTTTAGGGATGGTGGCGTGTAGTAGAATTTCAAACTTTCCTTGATTTGTTTATTAACACTTGATTGTGCGACTTAGCATTTCTTGGCAACTTACTGTTAAAGCATCACTATAGGAGCATTAGAGACAACAGAGAAGATGGGGGGATGGGGGTTGGTGGGATGTAGAGGGGTGGTAAGGGGATGGCGTTTACACTGTATTGTTGATCTCTGCTTTTTGTTGTACCTGTGTTCTTGGTTGTCCTTTTGGAATCAATAAAAATGATTTAAACATAGCATACTGTATCTAAACTACTCTTGACTGTCCTGTGGTTCTGCTAATAAGCAACATTATCAAATAAATGAATGTGTTATGTGTCAGTTTTCTGGTTTATGAACACTTTTTAGAGTGTGAATATTACATAGTTTTTCCATTATCTCCATGAACTCTGTTATCCCATCATGCACCTACTGTATTAAAGTGTCATTTCCCGTGGTGTGGAAATAATAACATAAGTGTGTCAAAGTAGGATTGAATTTTTCAGATGTAATCTTCTTTTCTTTTTAAAACAGATTAT
This sequence comes from Microcaecilia unicolor, assembly GCF_901765095.1. Classification (NCBI taxonomy): domain Eukaryota; kingdom Metazoa; phylum Chordata; class Amphibia; order Gymnophiona; family Siphonopidae; genus Microcaecilia; species Microcaecilia unicolor. Next base: position 4,719 of record NW_021963522.1, on the reverse strand, counting down.
ATTCAACTTCTCTTTTGTGTATATGTCAAGATGTGTACACAAAGCATAAACAATGGGTCTCTACGTCAATTTTAGCCAGTGTCAGTAGATTAATGTTTAAGCTAGAGTGCTAGCTTCTATGACTCCCTGATTATGTCAGTAAACCATCCAAACTGGCACCTTCGCATGCAAAGATGTATAGCCAAACTATAAAACTTTATACCTATACAACATTTACCAGTACTACTAATTCTTCAGCCTCCTCTGCAGGGACATAGTGGAGCAAGGACATGCTACTGTGCTCTCTGATCCTTGTTTCCTCCTGCTTTTTTCCCCTTCCATGGGTAGTCTGTTTAATGGGGACATGGAAAGGAATAAACACTCAGGGCAACTGCTCTTCTCTGCTTCTGCTATTTCCATGAGTAGTCATATTAAAACAAATGAAGCCATGACAGTATGTGATGTTATGCAAGTGTGCATAACAGTGATAATGGGGTGTGATTGTTAGGATTGCCAGTGCTGAGGGGGCCAAAGATTTTTCATGTGAAACTTCTACTCCTGCCCTTTTCACCGAACACCCTTTTCTTTTTGGGTCTGATATAGAAATTGCTTCAAATATGGCTTCACATGCTAAAATGCACAGAAATCCCTAATACAGGCCTCTCGCACTTACTAAGCAAAACATTGAGCAAGTTTTTACAAATTTCTCCTTCACAGTCATAAACCTGGGCATATAGTCCTTGATGTGCAAACGTTTATTTGGATTAAAAATGAATGAGCTGTTGTGATAAAGACATATGCAAAGCAGCTCATTAATTTTAAATGTTGTTAACATTCATACATAAAAATGTCATCACATAGAGGGGCATAATCGAACGGGGTGCCCAAGTTTCATGGGGCCATCCTTGCAGGATGGCTCCGTGAAGGGGCGGGGAAACCCGTATTATCGAAACAAGATGGGTGTTTCGATAATACAGTCGGGGACACCCAAATCTCAACATTTAGGTCGACCTTAGAGATGGTCGTCCTTAGAGATAGTCGTCCTCAGTTTTCAGCGATAATGGAAACCGAGGACGCCAATCTCAGAAACAACCAAATCCAAGCCATTTGGTCGTGGGAGGAGCCAGCATTTGTAGTGCACTGGTCCCCCTCACTTGCCAGGACACCAACCGGGCACCCTAGGGGGCACTGCAGTGGACTTCAGAAATTGCTCCCAGGTGTATAGCTCCCTTACCTTGTGTGCTGAGACCCCAAACCCCCACAAAAACCCACTCCCCAGAACTGTACAACACTACCATAGCCCTAAGGGGTAAAGGGGGCACCTACATGTGGGTACAGTGGGTTTGTTGTGGGTTTTGAAGGGCTTACATTTTCCACCACAAGTGTAACAGGTAGGGGGGGATAGGCCTGGGTCCGCCTGCCTGAAGTGCACTGCACCCACTAAAACTGCTCCAGGGACCTGCATACTGCTGTCATGGAGCTGGGTATGACATTTGAGGCTGGCATAAAGGCTGGCAAAAATATTTTTTTAAGTTTATTTTTTTAGTGTGGGAGGGGGTTGGTGACAACTGGGGGAGTAAGGGGAGCTCATCCCCAATTCCCTCCATTGGTCATCTGGTCAGTTTGGGCACCTTTTCATGGCTTGGTCTTAAGAAAAAAATGGACCAAGTAAAGTCGGCCAAGTGCTCATCAGGGACGCCCTTCTTTTTTCCATTATCGACTGAGGATGCCCATCTCTTAAGTATGCCCCGGTCCAGCCTTCGCTACGCTTCCGACACGCCCCCCGTGAACTTTGATCGTCCCCGCGACAAAAGCAGTTGAGGACACCCAAAATCGATTTTCAATTATGCCGATTTGGGCAACCCTGAGAGAAGGACGCCCATCTCCCAATTTTGTGTCGGAAGATGGGCACCCTTCTCTTTCGAAAATAAGCCCAATAGTTTCTTTGCAAAGAAGATAATTACTCCTGAAGAAGTGCTGTCTTTTTCTGGGCCTTTTCCAGTGGCAAAAATGTGTATAAAATTTGTTGCCCAGTTCACTTGCTTGGTTAGCAAAATTGTATACAAACAAGATCATTAACCTGTTGAAAATCTCAAAAAAAGTTATTATATTGGCCTCCATTATTTTAACCATCTCCCCTCCCCCCAACACTTTTATAGCATTTGATCTCTCCTCTTGACTCGCCGTCCCTCACATTCACCCCACCCCACCCCTATTCATCTCCTACTCTGCATTCACCACCTCCTCATCATGTCACTCTCCCAGGATATACCCCCTCATCTTACTCTTATTCCATCACTCCCCTTTTGGCATTCATGTCCTCTTTTTTTTCCACAAATCACTCATAGCTCACCTGAGTTGTGTTAGGGGATAGCTACGTCCTCCTCCTCCTCCTCCTCTTCCTCCTCTTCTTCCACCTCTCCATTGGTAGGGTAGAGTCTAGAGTTCCATTCCAGAAGCAGAGAAGAGCAGCTGCTGCAAGTGTTTATTCCTTTCCTTGTCCCCATTAAGTAGACTACTTATGGAAGGGGAGAACACAGGAGGAGCCAAGGATCAGAGAGCATAGCAGCATGTTTGTGATTCACTGTGTCCCTGCAGAAGAGGTTGGAGAATTAGAAACACTGGGAAAGTGTTTCACGCTGCATTTCATCCCAGTCCCTGAAGTCCTGTTGCCTGTTAGCTATAAGTTCTTTAAACAGTTGGTTAGCCTTGAGAGGAAGATATTCAAACCCGATTTTTATATTGCCAATTTTTACTTATTTCAGCATCTGCTCAGTTTAACATTGTATGTCAGTTGGAAATCCTAATCGCTGTATAGGGGGTTAGGATGTGGCGATTTCACAGAGGGAATAACAATCGACCTTTACTGCCCTTCTATCAAACATGGTTGCTAAGAAACAAATCTCCCGATGGAAATTCTCAGTGTCACAATTTCACAAGAAAAGTGAAGGAAATGGTGAGAAGGTGAACCAAAACAGAGAAGAAACAGAAGCGGAATTGAGAGATGAATTTGGAAAGATGATAAGAGATAGATTGGGGGTAAATAGAGTAAGAAAAGTGGGGGGGGGGGGGGTACTGAAGTTTGAAGCTGAGAGCATGAAATGAGGGAAAGGAGTTGAAGAGGGATGGATGAGATGCAGAGATGGCAGATCTGATAGGTTGAATATGTGAATATCAGAAGATACATTTATTTCTGGAGCAAAATAAAATAATCTGCCATTTTCAAGCTATTGCACTGGGATAAATATATATTTACATTTATATTCAGGGTCCTACTGGTGAAACTGGTCCAATTGGTGAAAGAGGTCACCCTGGTCCTCCTGGCCCCCCTGGTGAACAAGGCCTCCCAGGTGCAGCAGGCAAAGAAGGGGCAAAGGTATGTTCTTTTGGTAAACAAATTACATGCAATGTATACGAACACATTATTAGTTAACACAGTATAGCATCTGCATGGCAAGTGCATGCAACAATACAACTGCTGGACTGATATTTATACACTAGTAGCAAGGACTCAATATTAAAAAAAAAAAGGCTGAGCCCTTAAATTTCTGCTTCTAAGTTAGGCTACTAAATTTATGACCTATTTTAGCTAAACCTAAGAGCCTTCATTCAGCTGAAAATTCATCTTAATTAGGAGCTGAAGTTATGCTTATGAACTTAACTTAGGCTTGTCATTTATTTGTCTAGATTTATGAGCTTACCCTCAAATTCTATGTAGTGCAACTAGAGTTGCGCTCCCAAATCTGGGAATTTTCTGATTTGCGAGTGTAACTTGATTGATAACAAACCAATCAGCACAGATAATTGAATGCTAAGAAGCAATTATAGCACTAATTGGCAATAATTAGAATTTATGTGCACTACTTGCTAAGCATATTCTATAACGTAGTCTGCGTAAAGTTTACCATGTGGTTCATAGAAGGAGGCATGGCTGTGGGAGGAGCATGGGCAGGTCATGGGCATTCCAAAAATTTGCATGCAGTGTTTATAGAATAACCTGCTCCACACCTAAAATTAGGCATGGGAATTTATACCAGGTTTTCATTGGTGTAAAATGGCTATGCCTAAATTATAGTCACGTGGATGGATTTAGGCATATTCTGTAAACAGCGCGGTTTACAGAACATGCCTAATCACCTTATAATTGAAAGAGAAAAATGCCTAGATTTCGACCCAAATCGGGAGATGGACGTTTATCTCACAAAAACGAATAAATCGGTATAATGGAAAGCCGATTTTGGACGTTTTCAACTGCACTCCATCGCGGAAGTGTACAAAGTTGACGGGGGCGTGGCGAAGGTGGAACTGGGGCGTGGTTATCGGCCGAGGAGAGATGGGTGCCTTTCGCCGATAATGGAAAAAAAGTATGCGTTTGTAGCTAGAATTTAGGGCACTTTTCCTGGACCCTGTTTTTTCACGAATAAGGCCCCAAAAGTGTCCTAAATGACCAGATTACCCCCAGAGGGAATCGGGGATGACCTCCCCTGACTCCCCCAGTGGTCACTAACCCCCTCCCACCACAAAAAATGATGTTTCACAACTTTTTATTTTCACCCTCAAATGTCATACCCACCTCCCTGGCAGCAGTATGCAGGTCCCTGGAGCAGTTGTTAGGGGGTGCAGTGGAGTTTAGGCAGGTGGACCCAGGCCCATCCCCCCCCCACCTGTTACAATTGTGCTGCTTAATGCTTAGTCGTCCAACCCCCTCAAACCCACTGTACCCACATGTAGGTGCCCCCC